>NW_021319857.1:617184-634055 GCF_001605985.2 Dendrobium catenatum | reverse complement strand
ATATTTTTAAAATATATTTTCAAAATTCCACCAACAACGTGCGGTAGATCTAAGGGATTTGGTGTTCCGGTCATCCAAGGATGACCGGCCACCATCATCCATTTCCAAAGAATGCAGCCGAAATCTTCTTCTAAATCCTCCCTCAATTTATGGAGTTTCTCTCTCCTCACTTCTCCTCCTTCTAAAAAAGGGGGAGATTATTGAGAGAGTTGTTACTTGCTCACTCTAGTTCACCGTATATTGTACATAGGTTTTTGTGTATTTTTACTTAGTAGGGAACTCGAGCTTGCATGTTTTTCTACATTTCTTTTTGTAGCTCGTTGGAGCAGTAGTGAGCTTCAGTTCCTTTTAAGGATTATGTAATCATTTTCTTTTATTAACGCTAGTCCCCTCCGTGGGTTTCCCCAAAAAAAGGTTTGCTTAACTAATCATACTGGATGATTCAAGATCATATAGGACAATCAGTTTAGATTATAAAAATAGCCAACAATCACAATTTAGGTAATAATTTTAATTTTCAAATTTTATTCTAATCATACAAGATGATATACATCATCCTGGACAATTTATAACAATCATGCCTAAATTGATTCGGTCATTAGGGAAATAATTATGGTTAGATTGATCAATCATATCATACAGAAAGATCCACCAAGATCATTCTAGATGATATAGTATATTTCGCAGAACAATCCCCTATCGTCCAAGATAAAAAAACCATAATTTTCTTCTAATCATTCAAGAGAGTCATGTTAGACATCTTGAAATGGTTGTGGGATGATATGAAGATCGCCACCCATCATCCCATGTCGTACAGGATGATAAATGTAGTAACTTGAACTAATCATGCCAGACGATCATAGGATCATAATGAATGATCTGTACAAATACATGTACTGATCGTACAAAGCAAAGGTGATCATCCTGGATGGAAGGGTCATTTTGTACTAATCATACAGGATGATCTATTGATAGTACTGGATAATCAGTTGCACAGAATTAAAAATTAAAGCTTCCTTTAGAGGCTCTCTATTTAAGCAGACTCAATATTTTTTGAGACTATCTTTTTGCTGTGGAGGAGATCTGAAAGAGACTTTTGAGAAGGAAGAGGGAGAGCTTGAGGTAGAGAGAGATCCTTATGAGGGCGAGTTATGAGGGATTCATAAAGGATTCCTCAAGAAAGGTGTTCATCATATTCTTCAAGTTGCTTCTCTTATTCTTTGGTGGCTCTAGGGAGATCTTCATCAGTATTAGATCAAGGTTCCCTTCCTACATCAAGAGAGAGTAAAAGGATTCCTGAATTCTTTGAAAGTTTGTTAGGGTTATTAAGTCCTTATAAACTAGCCCGAGGCTAACCAAGAGGGGGGTGAAATGGTAGTTTTAAAAACTCTTAAAAGCAATGTAAATACTTTTTGAAGTCTTTTCGAATATTTTAAAACAAGTTCAATCAACCACAAAAATTAATATGTAGAAAAGTAAAGCGTAAAAGTAACACAAATAGAATACACCATATTTTATAGTGGTTCAGTCAAATTGATTTATGTCCACTCCCAAGAGCCTCTCCTCTGAGTATTGCACTAAAACACAGTGAATCTCCTTTTTCTCCCACAGCAAGGCAAAGAAGCCTTTACAAACTCCTTTTAACTGACCCCGATAAGGTAGAGAACCCGACCTCCTTTTGCTTCCTCCTGAAGCAGGCAGAGAACCTTTATCAATTATTAAGCAAGACCTTCCCATAGCCACCAAGGAGCTAGGGATGACAAATGGAGAATATGACTCAAATATTTGCTTGGAGCAACCTTTATTATCACCTCACAAACTTCTACTCACAAGTTCTCTCTCTCTCTCTCTCCCAAGCTCACCCTCTCCTTCTATAATCTCTCTCAGGTCAGGAAAGTAATAAATGATCTCAACATCAATAATCAAGAGATCTTATAAAGAAGGGATTAAATTTTGCCCTAATTTGCAACTTGCCATTGACAATCATCCAGGATGATCGATAGATTTTCTTGTATGATTAGTGTATTTTAGCCCTTTTAGCCTGGATAATTTGGAGGGTTAGATAATTAGAACACACTTTTTGTTCTGATCATCCAGGATGATGAGTACATCATCCTGTTTGATTAGTTCAAAACCATACATATGTTCCAGCACATCATTTCGGTCGTCGAGAAGATATATGTTGGATAATGAAGAAATATAACTTATCATCCCAGATGATTCTTAGATCATCATGTATGATTAGTTTAAAATAAGTTATTATCATCTAGTAAATCATGTTGGTCATCCTAGAGATACATGTGGGAGATGAAGAAATTTAAGTTATTATCTAGGATGATTCTTGGATTAACCCATATGATTAGTTCAAATATAGTAATATCATCCAGCAAAGCGTTCTGGTTGTCTAGGTGATTCAAGAGAAAACTAAGGTTTTTCTAACTGATCCTCCAGGATGATCCTATGATCATCTAGGTTTATATGATCGATCAATCAAACCTTAATTACTTTCCTTAATCACCTGACTAATTTAGGAATGATTGTAATGCATCTTCTAAGATAATATGGGATTGGTATGTATGATTTCTAAAAATAATATCATACCTAATGAATGTCAGAAATGTTTGCTATCATCAAAATTATAATTCTTGAATCTATGTTTGCAATATTCTCTGCCTTTACTAAGTGGGTGAAAAATGATTTCTAGGTTCTCTGCCTCCTCCACGAGAGAGTAAAAGGATTCAAGGTTCTCTGCCTCACCTGGTTGGTGGAAAGTTTTTGTAAAGGCTTCTCCACCTTGCTGTGGGAGAAAAAGAAGAGGCACTTTTATTTAGTATAATACTTAGAGAGGGAGTCTCCAAGGAGTGCATATTGGTCAAGTTGATCGAACCACTATAAATTTTGGAGTATTCTTTCTATTTACTTTATTAAATTTAATTTTAACATTATTTTGTGATTTATTATATGGTCAAAATCTCTAAACTTACTTATTGTAAAATTAGTTTTATTTACAAATAAATTGTTTATTTTAAAATATTCAAAATGATTTTAAAAAGATTTTCTTTTTTATTAAGAAATTTTTAAATAACCAATTCAATCACCCAGCAACCCCCCCCCCCCCCCCCTCTCTGTTAGTCTTTGGACTAATTCTTTAGGGTTTAACACCCCTCATAAACTTTCAAGTGATATTAGAGTGAGATTCATTAGATCAAGTTTTAGAAAACTTTTAAATTTAGATCAATGGCTAACTTTGGAAGTAGAAACACCGTAGAAGGATATTCAATTACTATACCACCTCTTTTTGATAATATATCTTTAGTTTTTTTTTTTTTAAAGAATTGCATCAAATTGCATTAAGAACTAAGCACAAGTAATAAAAGGATCACATTCCTCCTTGATTAAGTTCAACAATAAGGAAGGAATGTTCCCAAATGAAAAACTATCTTAAAAGAAACTAGTTTCCAATGCCATAGTAGCACAACAATTAGCTACTTTATTATAACTTCTAAAAGCATGATGGAAAACAACTTTATTAAAATCATTTAAGAAGCATAAATCCTTTTCCGGCCACCTATCCACATGCCATTTATTCGTCTTTAAAGAGTCTTTAATGAATTTGATAATGTTGGTATTATAACTTTCTACAATCAATCCTTTGCATTCCAACATCCAACTTCTAAGAAATTCCCTCACCGTGAAAATAGCTTCTAGCTCAAGTTGAGCTATATCCCAATGTACTTTCTTCTTCCCAAAAGCACTTATAAACCTGCCTTTCTAGTCTCTAAAAATGCCACCAATTCCAGCAAGATTGGAACAAACAATGAAGCATCCACATTAATCTTAATCCAATCTTTCGGTGGAGGGCACCAAGTATTTCGAGACTCCCTAAGGAGATTAGTGCCCCAGCTAGTAAGATATGGATTAGATTTTGAAATGGCTAAGAATAAAGCATTAGAAGCAATAATAGAGCACGGCAAAGCAGCTTTACCATGCTTGACATCATTCTGATTTCTCCATGAGAGGTAAACTATGGTGCAGTAAATTCTGGCAATTCCAGAATTTTGTCTGCTAAGTTCTTCAACTCCTCTAAACAGCTATCCAAAGTATTAAAAACAGGCACATGAATACCCCATTCAAGCATCTTCTCAATAACTTCAACCATATATTTGCAATGAACCATAATATGTTCATATGTTTCATTAGATTGGCAGCCTCTAGCACATAGTGCATTCTCAGACAACCTGCGGTTTTTAAGGAACAAATTGGTTAGAACTACTGCTTTGCCAAGCCTCCACCAAAAAATTTCCACCTTCTTGTTATGTTTGAGTTTCTGCACCCATTTGAAGTTCCCATTCTCCTCCAAAGTATAATTGTTAAACAACAAATGCTCATAAACCAGCAGATACTGTCCTCCACGAACACAAGTTCAGCAGCTCCACCCAATCCTCATCCTCATAATCAATACATATTTGACTAATCAGTAAGATTAAATCAGGATGAAAGGCCCTCCGTAACACTTTAAAATTCCATTCATAGACCCCATCCAACAATTCACAATCAACAAATGTTGGCCACCGGTTGAAGCATTTATCAAGCAACCATGCATCATTTAATACAATAATTCTGTCACCCTTGCCCACTCTCCATTTAACTGCATTTTTGAAATGTCTACCACCATCCAACAAAATTCACCAAGCACTATAAGTAATCTTCTTATGGGCTCCATTCATAACATCCCTACCATATTTAAATTTCATTGTTCTATGAAACAATGAATCCGGCTTTTGAAAAAAATTCCAAGCCAAACTAGATCTTAGATATCTAACTCTGAGCAAAGGAGAATGCAAACCCAGCCCTCCCAAACTCCTCGGTTTGTAAACCTCTCCCCAAGCAACAGAATGCATCCCATTAGTTCCATCAGTTTTATGCCAAATGAAATTTCTACACAATTTTTCCAACTCATATAACTCCCTCTTGGGAACCAAAGAATGAGTGATTAAGAAATTTGGCATAGAAAGGAAAGAGCTTTCAATGAAAGTGAGCTTACCTCCCATTGACAGAGACTTCTTACCCCAAGCATTGAGTATATCCATAACATTACTAATAAGCTCTTGAAAATCAACCATCCTGAGTCTCCTGAAAGAGATCTTCACCCCCAAGTAGTTCATCTGTTTGACCACTTTGAAGCCAAGTACTCTAGCAATCTTCTTCTTCATTGGTTACCTAACCACCTTGCCAAAAATAATTTGTGATTTTCTAAAATTGACTCTTTGTCCTGTCCACTTACAGAAATCTTCCACAATAGTCTTCAATGCATTAGCTAAAGCAATGGAGGCATGGGAAAAGATTATCACATCATCTGCATAAAGGAGATGTGTGATCTTTGGGCTTCTAGAAGAAATATGAATGCCAAGCGACTGTCCCCTTTGCTCAATAGAATTGGACAAAAGTTGAGAACACAGTATGAAGAGGTGGGGTGACAGTGGACACCTTTGACGGAACCCACTTTGAGCATTAATCCACTTGGAATTCTTTCCATTAATGATAAAGGAGAACCTCACATCTACAACACATTCCAACAGAAGGTTAGAGAAATTAGTAAGAAAACCATACCACCTAAGAATTTGACGAAGAGTTGTCCACCCCATGCTATCATATGCTTGCTCCATATCCAATTTTATAGCCATCAATCCCTTCTTATTTTTAGAGATCTTAAACTTGTGAAAGATTTCATGAGCCAAAAGGCAATGCTCTGAAATAGATCTTCCAGGAATAAAGGCCATTTTCTCTTCAGAGATCATCTTGGAAATACACTTCTTCAATCTGTTAACTAACATGGTAGCTACAATCTTATAGTTAGTATGGCAAAGGCTAATAGGCCTGTAATTAGCCGGAATCAAAGGGGTCTTAACTTTAGAAATCAAGACAATCAACGTATCCTTCCACTCCTTATTCATATGGCTGGATTTGAAAAGATAGTTGATAGCATTCAACAAAGTCTCCCATACAATACTCCAATAACTTTTGTAAAAATAAGAAGTAACACCATCCATACCTGGTGACTTATTGTTCCCTTGTTGGAAGACCAAAAACTGTAGCTCATTCACTGAAAATTCAGCATTAAGCAACTCTACATCCTCAGCTGAAACCTTTTGATTTTCTGAAGCCACCGGCCAGTTCGTCAATTCACAATTCCTGTGTTCCCATTTCTTCTCAAAAAAATGAATGAAGACCTTGTCAATTTGATCATCTTCACCATGCAAGTTATTAAACTCATCTTTTTGGTAGACACGGTTTCCATTTCTTCTAGCCGTAGCAAAATTATGGAAAAGCTTAGAATTTGTATCTTCTTCTTCATGCCATCTTGCTTTTGCCCTTTGATTCCACCAAGTAGAAAGTCTTCTTAAAGTGACATTAAGTTCATGCACTTTGGTCCTAAGCAATAAGTGGTCATCAGCTGACCAATTATCACCCAAAGCCTCCTTGTTTTGAAGTTCAAGGATTTCCTCTTTCAGCTTTTCTTTCAACCTATTCAAGTCTTTACACTTATTTTTATTCCAAAAAAATAGTGCTCTTAAGGTTCGGCTAAGCTTCCTTTGCAAGATCATAAACTCATCACCAAAGTCCTTCTTCTTCCAAGAGTGATAAACAACACTCTTAGCTGCTGGGTAAGACCTTCAAGTATCCTCAAACTTGATAGCCTTTGACTTAAACCGCACCCCAACATCCAATTTAAGAACAATTGGACTATGGTCAGAGGCCACTCTTGCAAGATGTCTAATAGTAGCTAATGGGAGCTTCTGAATAGCAACTGAATTCAGCAAACATCTTTCCAACCTCTCCCAAATCCGAGACGCTCCCTCTTTATTGTTACACCAAGTAAACCTTAGACCAATGCTTCCAATGTCATGAAAATCTGGATTCATCATAAAGCCATTCATCTCCCTAGGTCCTTTTGAGAACAAGAACCTCTTACCTCCTCTCTTCTCCTCCTTGTTTAAAATACAATTAAAGTCTCCTCCAATGATGGAAGGAATTGAATCCTCCATACATTTCTCAAGTTGATTCCAAAGACTTCCCCTCTCCTTACAACACCTACTCCCATATACAGTAACAACTTTCCACTTTCCCAAGATGGGAACCGAAATATCCCCAACAATAGTTTGAGAAGAAGTCTCCTTTACATCAAATGAAACCAATTTCCTATTCCATAACACCAAAATACCTCCTAAGGTACCCACTGCAGGGTAATGAAAATAATCCCAATATGCCCCAATAAGACAGTCAATCTCCCTTCTTTCAATGCTAGAAAGCTTGGTCTCCATGAGCCCAACAAAAAACACATCTTGGTCTCTAACAATTTCCCTTAAATACAGGGAAGCCTCTTTCTTCCTTGCCCCCCTACAATTCCAAAATAAGATTGATGACATTTAAACAAGTGAAGGGGATCTATCCCCATTGATGGACTTCAATCTTCCATCCCTCTTCTTTAGCTTATAATCGGGTTCAATTGGCCCCAATGATCTCACCTCTTTGGCTAATTTAACCTTGGCAGCACCACTTTGAGAATCCAAACCAATATTACTAACCTCTGGATAATCTAAGTCCATACCCCTGTCCAATGATTTGTCAATTCCTTCATGCTCATCAATATCTTCTTCTTCATCACCATGAGTTAATGCAACAAACATGTTAATTAACTGAATTTTTGGCACCTTAACACCAGCAGTCTTCTCAATACCTGGGCAATTTCCTGGATCCAGAACAGACTTTCCTATAACAGCATCTGCCACCTCCATCAACTGAATATCCTCCTGCACAATAACCCTTTGGCTGTTATTTCCCCTGCTGTCGGTATTAACCCCATTGCCAATCCCTCCTCTACCAGTGACATTATTTCTGTTAAAATGTCTGTTTTTGAAATGAACATGTATCCATGGTCCATATTCAGAACTGATCACGGAAGGCTTAGTGTCATCCACAACCTTCTTACTTTTCTCATTTACTGCATCCGTCTTCCTCAATGTTTGGTCTTGAATCCCAAGGGATACATTATCCGGACAGACCTTTATATCATGACCCACTCTACCACATTGATAGCAAAGAAGATCAATTTTCTCATACTCCACCCGTTGGAAGAATCTCCGAGCTGAACCATCTACCCAAACACCATTCGGTAGCTTTTTCTCCAAGTTGATCCTTAAGAAAACACGAGCAAACTCACGTTTACCCCAACGAAATGTATTGCCATCTATGTACATTGGAGACCCAAAGCAAGAAGCAATTCTTGCTATATTGTCTTCATCCCAGCAATACAGCGGGCAAGCATGGAAATCTGATCCAGACGGGAGCAGAAATTCCCTTAAACAAATTTGGATGGAAAGCAGGGGACCATCTATCCATGCTGACAATGAACCCGCTCACGTACCAAGACCTGACATTCAGAATTTCTTCTACTGCCTCATTCGAATTAAAGGAACATAAAATCCAGTTCATACCGAGTGACGACAAGTGAAATCCACCGTATTTGCTCCACTGTCTCCTTAGTTCAATGCTGCGAACAAAGAACGGCACATTGCTTCCCAAAACCTTAATTACTATCGAATTTTTTAGGATTTGTGAATTTCTTTCCTCCATTTCTGAATTTAGCCTGACTGCAATCCCATCTTAAAAAAATTCAGCTTGGCCCCTGTTAAATGATATCTTGATATGTTTCGGCTTCGACCATGCTTCAGCAACCTCACCATAACCCTCCTGTAAGGATTTATCATTTAGATTGGGCTTCGAGACACCAATACTCTTTAAATCCTTAGAAGGATCCTTAATGTGAGTCAAATTATCATCAACCTTCTGACCTTCCACCGCCGTCAGATCATTAGCAATATTTCGACCCTTCTGCACATCAAGAACTCCAGAAAAATTATTCACCCACAATGTTAGATCATCCTAAGCCAAAGTTTCAAGAACAGCCAAGTCTAGATTTCTCTTCATATCCATATTCTTCTTAATAGCCATATCCTCCACCATAACATTCTTCCTCTTACCCTCAACAAGAATTTGATGGCTCGGAGGTCTTCCCCCTTCTTTAATCACAATGCCATTCGATACTCACCATTGCAATGTAGATTACCAGCAGGACGCGGAGGATTCATGACACCGGCAAAGAAATGTCGGCGATCATCCGGCGATAACTTCCGCTAATCATGAAAATCCCAAGAAAAACAAAATTCGAATCTGTTGGAGAACTTTCTCTCTCTAGAATTCCTGACGTTCTCGATCTAATTAATTGTTTCCCCTCCGATAATATATCTTTTGATTTTTGGAAAACTTGCATATTCACTCTTTTACAATCAATTTATTATCATATGTGGATGCTTGTTAAGGAAGGTTAATCTGCACCTTATTGATTAGTAAATAGTGTTAAAATTGAAATTCCTTTTGCTGATTGGACTACTGATGATAAATATCTAGCATAATTGAATACTAAGTGTTTGAACTATTTTTTTTATGCCTTAAAATCTAAAGATTATATGCATGTTTCCACTTGTTCTATTGGTAAGGAAATTTCGGACAAATTAAACATAACTTAGGAAGGTACAAATGATGTTAAATAATCCAAATTGAACATTGTTCTACAAGATTATTAACTTTTTAAATTAAACCAAGTGAATTTATTTCTAAAATGAAAGAAAAAGCATCATCAGAAATGAAATAAGGATAAGAATAATATGAATTATAAAGTTTCTTCTAATGTTATTTATTTTGAATGTAGGAAGTAAGGGCATTAGAAGTTTGATTGCTAAACTTTTGAAGCACACCCAAGAAAGGAGAAGGGGGAAGAAAAGCCTAAGTTTAGGAAGGATAAGAAAAGGTTTCAAAAGGCTTTGTAGGCGGACTCAACATCAGACTACTCTTAAACTAAAGCAGAAGAGGAGGTAACAAACATGTGCTTCGTGGTTGTTGGTCATCTTCATCACTCTGATTAAGAGAAGGTATGTGAGATTACTTATGATAATTAAATTCAAGTTTCTAAAAAAATTCATTCTTCATATAGGAAGCTCAAGAAATGGCATGCTAGCATTAAAATTGATTTTTTCACTCTGTTGAAAGAGCATGAAAGCCTGAGAAAACATCATTCCACTTTAGATAACAATCATATGACTTTACTTGATGAATTTGATGAATTGAATAAAAAGCATCTTGATTTAACTACGAGCATGATTCCTTAAAAAGTTTACATGTTGAATTGGAAAATACATACAAGAAATTAGATACTCTTGCATCTGATTTAAATAGTAGGGAGCATGCATTGAAAATAGAAAAGTCAATTTTTGAAAGTGCAAATAAGTTTTTAGAAACTAAATTAACTATTTCAAAAAAATAAAAACCATATACACTAGAAGAGTTTCATAATCCATCACATCAGCATTCATCATTCAAACCTAGAAATATGCACAAAAACCTAAATAAATTAGTAAATCTTTTTATTGGTGTTAGATATTTTTCTTTTGGAATGCTAGGACATATCTCCCACACTTACACCATTCACCATAGAACATATTTGGTGGGGAGACCAAAACTTCAAAATTCACTTATAGCATGCATTTATTTCATTCTTTTCTCTATAAAATTAGAACCAAACATATTTGGGTTCCCAAATCTAACATCTAATGATTTTATAGGTGTGCTCTCATAGAAGGCCTCATAAGAGCATATGATTTATGGACAGTAGATCTTCAAGGCATATAACTGGAGATGTAAATCAATTCATTTTATGGAGGCCAAGGTAGGTGCTAAGGTAACACTTGGAGATAATACTACCAGAAGAGTGGTGGGTTCAGGTATAATTGACAACTCTTAAAATTTCATCATTAAAAATGTTTTACTTGTAGATGGATTGAAACATAACCTACTCAACATAAGCTGACTCTATGATAAAGGCTTCAACATTAAATTCTTATCTACAAGTTGCATATAAGCTTAAATGACAAAACTATTTTTAGGGAAGGAGAATAAAGAATGCCTATATATTTGATCTAAATTTCATTAAATTTGATATTGATCTTTGCTTAAAAAATTTTACTGATGAATCATGATTATGTCATAGGAGATTATGTCATACAAGCATAACAAAACCTTAGAAAATCACCCAAAAAGACTTTGTGAGAGGAATTCCCAAATTAGAGTTCACAAATGACCACTTGTGTGATGCCTATCAATTAAGGAAACAAGTCAAATCCTATTTCCACTCAATCAAAAACATAAACTCTAGTAAACCCTTAGAAGTCCTATACATGGATCTCTTTGGATCTATTAACACTGCAATTTGGGTTCCCAAATCTAACATCTGATGATTTTATAGGTGTTCTCTCATAGAAGGCCTCATAAGAGCATATGATTTATGGACAGTAGATCTTCAAGGCATATAACTGGAGATGTAAATCAATTCATTTAATGGAGGCCAAGGTAGGAGGTAAGGTAACACTTGGAGATAATACTACCAGAAGAGTGGTGGGGTCAGGTATAATTGACAACTCTTAAAATTTCATCATTAAAAATGTTTTACTCGTAGATGGATTGAAACATAACCTACTCAACATAAGCTGACTCTATGATAAAGGCTTCAGCATTAAATTTTTATCTACAAGTTTCATATAAGCTTAAATGACAAAACTATTTTCAGGGAAGGAGAATAAAGAATGCCTATATATTTGATCTAAATTACATTAAATTTGATATTGATCTTTTCTTAACAATTTTTACTGATGAATCATGATTATGTCATAGGAGATTATGTCATACAAGCATAACAAAACCTTACAAAATCTCCCAAAAAGACTTTGTGAGAGGAATTCCCAAATTAGAGTTCCCAAAAGACCACTTGTGTGATGCCTATCAATTAAGGAAACAAGTCAAAACCTATTTTCACTCAATCAAAAACATAAACACTAGTAAACCCTTAGAAGTCCTATACATGGATCTCTTTGGATCCGTTAACACTGCAATCTTAGGAGGGAAAGTCTTTAGGTATGTAATTATTGATGATTGTTAGAGGTTTACTTGGGTAAGATTCATAGCTCATAAAAGTAAATCATTCAAGGAGTTTAAGTCTTTTCCCACTTGGATTCAGAGGAAGCTAGGTTGTGAAATTCTAACCATTCATAGCAATCACAGTGGAAGATTTGAGGAGAAATTTGAACATTTATGTAAGGAGTAAGGTATATAACACAACTTTTTAGCTCTTAAGATCCGTAAGTAGAATGGGGTAGCTAAAAGAAAGAATAGGATCCTAGTAGAATCCGTTAGAGCCATGTTAATTAAATATTCACTTCATAAATACTTTTGGACATAAGCGGTGAATACAACCTATTATGTCCTTAATAGGGTGAATGTCAGGTCCAAGCTGAATAAGACACCATATGAAATTCTAAAGGGTATGACACCCAACATCTCTTACCTTTAATTCTTTGGATGTAAAGTATTCATTTTGAATAATAGGAGATCTCAATTAGGAAAGTTGACCCAAAATCTAATGGTGTGTTCCTAGGTTACTCAAGTGTTTTAAAATCCTATAGAGTTTTTAATAAAAGAATAATGGTAGTAGAGGAGACCACTCATGTTATGTTTATTGAATCTTATAATTCTGGAGGGTCTAGGGTAGAAAAAGAGGAGGTTGTAAATGTGACCCAAGGATTAGAATCTATAAATCTGGAGGAAAGGGTAAAATCTAAAAAAATATAGCCTAGAGAATAGAGATATTCTTCAAGTCATCCTAAAGAACTGATCTTAGGATAACCATCTGAAGGTGTTAGAACTAGGCATGTACTTAGAAATGAAGTAAACCACTCTAACTTTGTTTCAAAAATTGAGCCCACCAACCTAAATTAAGACCTATCTAATGAATTATGGATTCATGCCATGCAATAAGAGTTTATTCAATTTATAATGAATGGTATTTGAGAGCTAGTTGAAAGACCTAAGGACCAGACTATGGTTGGAACAAAATGGGTTTTCAAATATAAAATGAATGATTATGGTGTAGTTGTGAGGAATAAGGAAAGATTGGTGACTAATGGGTATAACCAAATAGAATGGATTAACTTTGAAGAGACAATTTTCCCTATAGCTAGATTGGAAGCCATTAGGGCTCTACTAGCCATTGCTTATTTTAAGGAATTGAAACTATATCAAATGGATATTAAGAGTGCCTTTCAAAATGGAGTGATAAAAGAAGATGTGTATGTTGAACAACCCCCAGGCTTTAAAAACTCACAATTTCCTAATCATGTGTTCAAATTAAAAAAGGCATTATATGGACTAAAATAAGTACCCATGGTATAGTATGAAAGGCTAAGCACATTCCTACTAGAAAGAACCTTTATTAAGGTGAGCATCCTATTTCTAAAAAAAGTTGCAGATGAACTACTCATTATCCAAATTTATGTTGATGATATTCTGTTTGGATCTTCAGATAAAAATCTATGTGATGAATTTTCAAAAATAATGAGTAAGAAATTTAAGATGAGTTTGATGGGAGAACTGACTTATTTTTGGGGATTTAGCATAAGGCAGAAGGATGATGAAACTTTCCTTAGTTAATCAAAATATATTAAAGACATCCTTAAGAAATATAAAATGTATAAAGCCAAGCCAATCTACACTCCCATGAGTTCCACTGTTCAATTAGATAAGGATTAGAATGAAAAACATATTGATCAAAAGAAATACAAAGAAATAAATGGATCACTTCTTTACTTAATTGTTAGCATATCTGATATTATGTTTAGTGTTAGCATTTGTGCTAGATTTTAGAATTATCCAAAAGAGTCCCACTTGACTACTGCTAAGAGAATTTTTAGGTATCTCCTAGGAACACCTGACTTAGGAATCTGGTATCCTAAGCATTGCACCTCCTTTGAAATCATGAAATATTTTGATTTAGATTTTGTGAGATGCCAAGTTGATAAAAAAGAACTTCTAGAACTTATCAATTCATAGGATAGTCCTTGTCTCCTGATCCAATAGAAAATATAACTTAGTTTCCCAGACCATTGCTTAAGCTGAGTACATAGCCTTAGGAAGTTGTGTATCCCAAGTCCTCTAGTTAAAGCAACAAATTCTTGATTTAGGATTACCTTTAGGTATAATTTCAATCCTATATGATAACACTCTAGGACCATGTTATTAAAAGAGATATAGAGAAACACCATATAGCCACTGAAAACAAACTTGCTGATGTCTTTATAAAACCATTAATATTTAAAACTTTCAGCATCTTAAGAACTAGATAAGGTGTAATAGATATTAATGCTTGAAATTGTTACTTTTAATTTTATGATGTTTTGTTTTTGTTTTATTTGTATGTTTGTTTCTATTTTTGTAGTTATGTTTTTGTTTCTCATTTTTCTGTTATTTTTTTCCTTCAGTGTTTTTAATTAAATAATCAAATTAATGGTCACTTTTCATATTGATTTCTTAAATGAAATTTTTTCATTGCATTAGTTTTAGAAATTAGTAGGCAAATATTGACTTCCCTAAATCAGTTATAGGAAGAAATAATGATGATTGTCTCTCTTCCTCTAACTGCTTTTGTGGTGTATTTTTTTCATTTTGAAGCAAAACCTATTTCAAATTAAAAGTTAGATTTTTGAATTGAGATCTATTTTTATCTTTCTATAGTAATATATCTCATATGAATGATGTTCAAAGTCATTGAATCACTTTTTCAAGTTTTTATAATCAAATTTTTGCATCTAGCATATAGATATGTTTCTATTTTGTGGTTTACTCTTCCTTATGTTAGAGAGTGAACTCTTTTACTATTATATATGGAATATAATCTCACAACTAAGAGTCTATAAAGATTTTTAAAGGAAGCCAGCTTAAAAAAATGATAAGAGGCATAAAATGAGCTCAAAAGAAAGATGAAAAGATGCGCAATGATCGCCAAATAATTGCAAGATACACCAAAGTGTATAAAAAATTAAAAAATGCACAAAGTATGCCAAATAACTAAAAAAGAGGCACAAAATGAGCCCATAAAGAAATTAGATTCTTTTTCTTTCATATTTTTAAATCTCAGAAGAATCCATATGCCACTTGATATTTTCAAACACTTCAATTTTAAAAATTATGATTTTTGGTTGATTATTTTGTAATATTATTCCATCATATATTTTTCTAAAGAAAAGTTTGAAAAGATCACTCTTCTTATCTAACTTCTTTTCTGAATTGGATTTTTGCTTAAAAAGATTTTTAACCTATTAGGAGTCCGAGCTAGGTTTAACCAGATCGGTTTTAAACCTTTTCTGGATTTCAACATTGTTAATTGATTTCTTACAGATTTTTAATCCACTTACAAGGGAAATTTATTATTTACTAGATTTGATCCATTCAAAAAAAATGTGTTCTTTTGCTTTTTATGTATGATTGGTTTTTTTTTTGTGTTATTTTATGTTATTTTTTTTGTTTTTATTTTTGTTTTAAAAAACTCCTGATCATGACTTTCCATATCCTAAATTTTTTTTGTTTTGTTCACATCATCCAGGATAATCCACATCGTCATGTATGATATGAACAAAGATACCCTTCTCAGATCACACCACATCCAACAACTGATCTAAACTAGTTATTGGTGATCATCCCATATGATTCATACATCAAACTGGGGAATCCACATGGTAGAAATGGCTGGATGATTTGAATATTGTTAGGACAACCCATTATTACATATCAACCCAGATGATACATATGTTCATCATATATGATCCCTTTATTCAATGGTCATATAGGATGACTCCTCGGGATGACCGCTCTGTGTCTAATCGTCTAGTATGTACTTGATAATCCTGGAGGATAAGAACAACTTTTTTGACCAATCATCTAGATAAAATTATTGTGCCTAATTATTCGGGACAATCTCACGATCATCCTAAATGATTATCCAATCCTATATAAATAACCAATCTCAAGCCTTATTCACTCTAAGCATTCATATTCTCTTTTCTCTCAGTCAAGCTCTAAAATTTTAGATATGGCTGACAGTAAAAGACCTCATGCATTTCCAGGAGTACTGTCAATTTTCACTTTACTGAAGCAGCTGATGAAGCTGCTTACAACCGCTATAAATTTATTGGGATTATCCCCTCCAAAGTTGTTAAACATGAGGATTTAACCTCTCAAGTACTCGACCTATTTGCCCGTACCTCTCTCGGGTTTATTCTTACACTTGCTTTTCCTTTCAATTATGAATTGATTCTTGAATTCTTTTCTATTTCTTACCTTAATTCTATCTTTATTGCACTCCAATCTTACATTAAAAGATGTCCTATTGAAATCACCTATTAAGACTTCTATAAATTTCTTCACATATCCACCATTGAAGATAAAATCCATATTTTGGCTTCAGATCCTGATTTTAATTGGGGCCCTACTAATGCCCTTCTTAGAGAAACTAATGCCCCCTATCATGACTCTAGAACCAGTACCTTAATGAAAGATGACTGAACCATCCAGCACATTCTTCACACTTTTGTTATTCCTAAAGATGGGGATTTGATTCATATTACTCCCATCAAGTCACTATTGACCTCATTTTTGTATGAGGTCACTAAGGCCCTTCCAAACTCCAGATTAATTCTAGATCCTAGGATCCACTCTAGACCTTAAGATCCTTTCCTATATTCAGACCTCAGGATCTACTCGAAACCTTAGGATCCTTTCCTAGAGCCAGACCTTAGGGCCTACTCTAGAGCCTAGGATTCCCTTAGATCCTAGATCCTAGAACCCCTCTAGATCGTAGGACCAATCTAGTTCCAAATCAATCCCTACCCTTGATCAACTTCAATCTCAAATCAATCCCCATCTTTGATCAA
>NW_021319857.1:553126-616888 GCF_001605985.2 Dendrobium catenatum | reverse complement strand
AAGCAATATACCAGTTGGAAGATGAAAACTAAGTGTCATACAAGACAAAATGTTACACCATGGGAGCTACCTCTTGAATCTTGTATAGGACAAAGTGCTACATGATGGGAGCCACCACTTGAACTTGTAGGGTGTACCTCTAGAATCATATCTACATAGTGGATGATTCTTGGATAATGATGCTGACGAGGACATAATTTACTTAAGTTGGAGAGATTATGAAGCTCCTTACATAAAAGAAGCTAAACTCTTAAACATCGATGCTCCTTTTGTTATAATGGCTAGAATTTCTGTAAGTAACTCCATAGTTAAGCATGCTCATCTCGGAGCAAATTTGGGATGGATGACCTACTGAGAAGTTACACCAACATGACAAAACCGTGAGGCTCTTAGATCAAAATGAACAATATCTCGATAATTAAGAATTTGAACTGTTACAATTTAGAACTAAACTCCTAACCAACAAATCGAAGAGAGAGCTAAAATTTATTCTATATATATCATTTTTTATTAAACCTGTAATTAAATATTAAAATTTAATATAATACTTTCATTTAACGAATATGTAGTCCTATTTATTTTTTATATATTATTTGTAATATTTGAAAAATAAAATCGATTTTAATAGTTTAAATTTGATCTTTTTAAAAGTTGATTAATTGAAACAGCTTTTCAAATCCAAAATAACGCTCCCGTATATAAAAAAAATATACATCAGAC
This sequence comes from Dendrobium catenatum, assembly GCF_001605985.2. NCBI lineage: Eukaryota > Viridiplantae > Streptophyta > Magnoliopsida > Asparagales > Orchidaceae > Dendrobium > Dendrobium catenatum. The sequence goes on along the minus strand of NW_021319857.1, from coordinate 616,168 downwards.
GGCTGAGATCAGCCCAGCGCCGCTCCTACCTGCCCGTCTCCAGCTCACGGATTTCCCACCCCAAACTAAAAAATAAATAAATAAATAACTTTAAAAATCAAAGATGGTAACGTGGCCTTCAAAAATGTCCATGATGTGCTATGAACGGCCATGATCAGATTATTTAAAAATCCTTTATCTTTTTCACGCATTGAAGGGAGGGGACCACTCTCTTTATCAAGTGGACCACGCCGGAAAGAAGAGCATATCAAAACTCTCGGGGGCATTTATGTAATTTAGAAACGGGAATGGAGTCTATATAGAGTCTTCAGTTCATCGGCTTCTCCTGTAATCCATTATTGTTGCAGTTTGGTTGAGGCGCTCTCGCCGACTTCGAGTCTCTGAATTTCCGGCGATCAATCTGTTCAATTTCAAATAAGGTAGGCTTTCGATAATCATTAATTGGTTTTTCTTGTTTTGAAAATTTGTTTCGATTTCTTTGACTTGAGTTCAATTTTTTCTGGAATTAGAAGCGTTTCGTTTGATATTTTGGTTTTTTGACGGAATAGTCAGGTTGATCGGGGAATTCAGGCTACCTCATGCTATTAAGGGAAGAGCACGAGGCTCAGGTGAGAAACGCGCGGTCGCTGCTGGCTTTCTCGAGGAGCCGCCCGATAAAGCTAGGTTCATGGAGGTTGGATAGGAGGAGCATCGGTGGCGTTCGGAATGGAGAGGGGGATGGCGATTGTCGGGTCTGTGCTCGGGCCGGGGACTTTTTGCTGAGGTTTGCTGGAGGGGAGGGCGGTGAGTTCGTGGGACAGATCGGAGGTTTTAGCCACGAGAGTGAGCACGACCTGGCGGTGATGGTTAGCGATTTCTTAGAGGATGGAAGTGGCAGCCTTGAGTCGCGGTATAGTAGTGACAGTGACTCTGGGTTTCCCGATCCTAAACATCTCGCAGAGAACGTTCGGGTGAGTTTTCATTCCCTAAATAGGATTTCCCTCCTGTGTTTTGAATGATTATCTGTTCATGGCCAGTCGTTATTTGAAATTTTGATTAAGTTTAGGCTCATTTGTTTGCTTGAAGTTGGAAAACATATTTAAAAAATATATGAATTTATAACCTACAAATTCCCTAAAATCATTTAAAAAAATAATGATTTATTTTTCATCCATTCAGAGTGAAAACGAAATCATTATCTTATTTACATGCGATGTATTGAGACCTAGTTATGTTATATTCCCAAAAAAATATTTTTAAAATATTCCCAAAAAAAAGACCTAATTATGTTTCTTCTTATCATTCTATCAGCAATGTTATGTCCTGCCTCCTGAACCATAGATTTTAAGTTTTAAACATGCAATTATGTAATCTGGCAGGGCCTGGGTTTTAATAATACACATTCAAATTAAGTATCCTTCACTCAGAATATATATTACTTGGCAGTCCCGCAAGAGCTGGACAATTTTAGGATCACCTATTTGATTTTGAACAAGGTTGGTCATCTTGATTTTCCCAAATAGTTAGGAAAGGCAGTTGCTACTGATGCTGATGGTAGTTTTTTTTATCATCGGGATTTGACGAAGTTATTTTTTTCTGAAATTGCTAGTTAGATTAAGCTTTTTAAATAAAATATCTAATTAAAATCTCTACAAAATACATTTTTTTCTAGCAAAAAGGAAGCTATATAGGCAAGATGAATTTTTAAGCACTTCCAATTGAAATATTTTTATTAGTTCACGGATGTTATAATAAGGCAAATTTCAGACATATTCATTGGCTTTGCAAGGTTCTTTGACTTTTTTCTTCGAGAATTATGGACCATCATCAATGATAGATTATTAGTTTCAGGCCGTAATGGTAAATAATTTCGGTCCATTTAAAAATTTTGAACACATAAGAGGTGACTTTCGTCACGCCTTCTTCACTGCAATACACTTTATACAATACTATATGAATGAACTTTCGTTGAACCTTATTGAAGTCAGTTTCCTTCAGTATCTTATTTTCCGGTGGTGAAAGCAAGTTTTCTAATGCCTGCTCTAGGCTTTTTTTTTTTTTTTTACACAACTCTACTTGGCCTATTGGTTGAGAGCTTAGGCTTCCAACTAAGAGGTTCAGGATTCGAGTCTATGTGTATGCGTTGTGTGTGTGAGTTTGCCTTAAATGGTCTAAATGTCCAAAAAAAAAAAGCTTCTTTTTTTAAAAGTACTTGGTATGATTTGTCCTAGTTGTCAGAATAATCAATTGGATTGATGGAACCTGCAATTTGCAAGGTATTTTTGCCTATTAATTACCAATTTCTTTAAAAAAATTGCTTATTTAATGTTTTTTCAATAGTTTAAAAAATTCGAAAACCTTATAAATGTTTGTACAGTAAACCAGAAGAGTATCATTCTATTTTTTGTCAATTTATTTTAGTCATCTGTTCTTGTTTTTTATATATATCTTTTTTCTTTTTTTCTATTTTTTATGATGAAAAGAAAATTTTTATGATGAAGCTAAAGCTAGTACTGGATGGTAACACAACTCTCCTTGGCCTATTGGTTGAGAGCTTAGACTTCCAACTAAGAGGTTCAGGGTTCGAGTCTATTTGTATGCGTTGTGTGTGTGAGTTTGCCTTAAATGGCCTAAATGTCCCAAAAAAAAAAAAGAAGGATGGTAGCTAAAGCAAAACTATTGACAAACCCAAAATGGATCAGTTAAACGCTCATTTATATTGATGTACCTGCAGTACGCATTCTTTAGGATATATGTGTTTAGCTGAAGGCTTCCCATCCTGAGCACCACACGAATATTTAAAAAGGAAGAATGAACTAAGCTCTTCTAAGTTTTTATACTCTAGATTTAGGCTTCGTTTGGGCAACCTTCGTATGCTTTTTAGTAAAAAATCAAAAAAAATTGTATTTAAAAGTTGTTTTAGAAAGTAAGAAGAAAACCGTCCCAAACAAAGCCATAATCTAACCTAAAGAAGTTGAAATCTCCTTATGCATCCATAGAATGGGATGGTATTAACTTCCCACTGAATTTTCTTTGTTGTGCAGATCCTGAAAAATTCTGTTGAACAGAGTGTGAGTGCACTGTCATCATCTGTTCAGTCTCTTTTGCTTTCAATAAATGATTCCGACCTGCTTTCCTGCATTGGTAGCCAATGCAATGGTGGCTGTATTAGGCAATCGCTTGCAAAGCTTCTACGTCTTTCTGGGTTTGATGCTGCCGTTTGTCAATCCAAATGGCAAGGTTTTGGCAAAGTCCCAGGAGGTATTTACTGGCCTTTTTACCCCTGTTGCATATTTACCATGCAAATATCAAACTGGAAACCTAGATGTTTGATTCGTTTGGGCAGCTTTTTTTGCTGTTTTTTAAAACAGTTTTTTAGTAAAAAATTTTAATTTTTATATTCTCTGCTTTATCTTAGGTGATCACGAGTACATCGATGTAATTCTTAGCGGTAAATCTGGGATTTCTGAACGAATGGTTGTAGATATTGATTTTCGCAGCCACTTTGAAATAGCAAGAGCAGTTGAATCTTACGATGCAATCCTTGCTTCTCTTCCTGTCATCTACGTCGGTTCCATCTCCAAGCTTAAGAAATTCTTACAAATTATGGTTGACGCTGCAAAATTTTCTCTTAATGAGAACTCCATGCCATTGCCGCCGTGGAGGTCGCTTCCATATTTACAGGCGAAGTGGCAATCCCAATATGAAAGAAAATCCTGCTCAGATGGAGAACGCAGCCTTGTCTTTGATTCCTCCGATCACAGGCAGTGCATTGGTCATCTGAGGAGGCTTAAATCTTCCCTTCAGTCGGAAATTGCTGCCGAGAGGCTTCTGAAGCCTATCACTAATGATAAAACGAGAATGGTGCAGTTTTGAGTTCGGTAAGCCATTTTCATGCTCTTATTGGAATAAATAAGAAAAGAGGATCAATAACCTGCCATTTTTTCACGGCAGCTGTGCGGTTCATATAGTATGAAGTTTTTTTCTAAATTTTTGAATGGTATAGAGAATGTTTTTTTTTTTTGTTTTTCCTACTTCTTACCTTGTTACGTTTTCATAAGATGATGGGAATTGGGAACTAAGAATAAATCCCTTTTAAAAGGATGAAAAAAGTTTCCAAAAATTTGTTTAATATGGTGTTATTTAGTAGTTATTAATAAGTGGATTCTATTGCCCACTCTTTTCTTTTTTCCTTCAGTCTCCGTGAAATTAGTTAATGTATTATATATAGCAGCGATGCTGTCTAAGCTGTGGAAGCTCATGCTTAGATCATCTCCAACCGTTCGGCAAACAACCGAATGGAGGCCCTTAAACATCGCAACCGAATGTCTTTTCTCCGCCATTTGATCGGGGATGAACAGTGTGACGCCAATATTGGTGTCACACTGTTCATCTTTGTCATTTTTTGGTCTCTGCCGAACTTGCGGAAGAAAGACGCGAAAGAAGAGAGTGACGGTTAGGGGGCAAAATGGTGTTCGATTGGAGATGAATCACGACACTTTTTGGTTTCACTGCATGTTGGAATGAAAAATGAGATTTTCGGTTGGAGATGCCTGATGCCCTTATGAGAGAAATTATGCTGTGCAGAGTCTGGACATTGCTCTCTATGTTTGGACCCCAATCCCGTAAACTTTATGTTCTTCTTATTTGAAAGTTTTCAGCTTATGCATCCTGTGAGCATATCATTTCTTCAGATAATTGAATGTCATCCAAAGCAGTCTCCATCTTCTTCGTTAGTTCCACCAAAATTTTGGGGACGATTCGCAGAAAAGCTTTATTCCCTGAAAACTCTAAACTTTGGTAACAAGTCGCGTGTTTTTTTTTTAAGGAGCACCAACTAAATCCTGTGACAGCTCGTCAAGTCACACGTGAGTAAAAAAAAATCCACGCGGCTGCAAAAAAAACCCAAAAAGTACATGTCAACAACAGATTGGAGTCTGGACATACAACTACGTCCTAACTCAGCATAGAATAATTTCTGCTCTCAATGGGCTTTGCTTTGATGTTAGAATTTAGGGAGATTTACATAAATACCATCTTATACTATTCTATTTACATATTTAACACTTAAAACTTTAATATTACATACATACCACCCATAGTTCATTTTCATATCAAATATGAATGGTAGGAAAGAAATATTAGTGATATATTTGATATTAAAATAATATATGGTGGTATGCATGTAATATTAAAGTTTTGGATGTTAGATATGTAAATAGGATGTTATAAAGTGGTATGTATGTAAATTTTCTTAGAATTTAATGCTCTGTGCTCATAAATTTCCTAATTCTGTCACTACTCACTACTGAATTTGAATTTTTTTTTTCTCTATTGTAGAAAATTTGTTACTATTACGATAACAAAGTTTTTCTGTTTGATGTAATTAAAACTTAAAACACTGCTAGACACCAAAAATAGTTTGACAAACCCTCTCTTCCCTCCCTCTTTTCTATCGATTTAATTGTGATTGTGAAATGCCAAATTCGCTTTTTAAGCTCTATTTATAATTATAACTTTTTTTTTTTGAAAATATTAACACTTTTTTTATATTTACTTATCTAATACCAAAATTTTTATAACACATAATTTTTAAAATTACATAAAAAATATCACTAATGTTAATGTAAAGAAGGGAACAAAGGATCGATACAGATTAAAGGAGGGCCCTCCTTCAATGGAAAAATTATTCTGTGCGTACATCAGACACAATTAAAGGTCAAAGCCCAATGAAAATGGGCGACGTCATCTAGTATCGAGTGATACCGAGTGACATTGCCCTTTTTTTATTGGATTTTGAATCGCATTCGTAGTCCGCACATAATAATTCTTCCCTTCAATGAGACTTCTCGGACCTTAACATTACCAATTTTGAAAAAAAAAAAAAAAAAATCTATAACATAGCCCCTTCACTCACTCATCCAAGGCTGAAAAGGTTGTATGAAGGTTGAGGTATAATTTGATTTCATGCCATCGTACGGTTAGATGAAGGTACTCTGTGACACTACAGAGCCTGAAAAGCATCACTAATTGCTCAGAGAGATCACCCTTTGTCTTGCATATCATTTTCCAATCATCATCTAGGTTAACAAGAACTTGTTGGTTTCTTACTGGTGTTGGGGATGAGGAGCAAACACTACAATGACGAAACAAGCAAGAAAGTAAAAGTAGCTGGAAAATAAAGGACACCAGGACGTAATGTGAAAAAATTCAAAATAGAGAAAAAAAAACAACAAAACAACGCCACATCAAGAAATTCACTATAAAAATTTGGAGAAATAAGTGCATATATCTCTTCTCTCTCCCTCACCCATTGTTTCTCTTCTCACATGCATCATTAACAATGTTTATCCTACAGAAATACAAGAGAAAGCTAGGTAAATAACTCCAAGGAACACAATCCACTAGAAAAACTAGAAAGAAAATCATCCACACCACCACCAATGTCAGTAATCATCGACCACTATCTTTTTCCACTTTATATTATATTTATTTTACTTCAAATCATTCAAAAAATTAATATCATGCATTCCTTTTACAATCATCCAAACAATTTTAAAATATTCTTGAAGTTTATATGACATTCTTTTTACACTATATTCCTTTTTCACTCAACAAAATTGTCATGTAATGTAAATCATTTAAGTTTATTTTTGAGATAAACTAAACTTGCCCAATTTGAGCGAGAACCATTTACACCGAATACAAACTCACTTGATCGTTGCCGCCACCACCGCTGACCCCACCACCACCGACCGTTGTTGTCACCATCCACCATCGCCACAACCACCAGCTGTCACCATCTTTGAACTTTGTATTATATTCATTTTACTTAAAAAGAAAAAAAAAAAACCCTACATTTACTTCAAACAACTCTGAAATACTCATTTTACATACTATTCAATTTACAATGCATTACTCTTTTAACCAAAAAAGCAATCCCTTATGAATAAAGAATACAAAGGAAATTTTCAATGAATTTCCTTTTCATTTTTTTGATATATTGTAAATTTATTTGTTTGTTCTTTTTTTTTTTTGGAATTTTTATATACATAACAATTAAAACTATTGAAAATACATATTTAACACCTAAAGTTCTATATTTACTAATACACCACCTAAAATCTTATTTTCCTTCTATTCTACCACTCCATTGAAACGATGAGATACTTGTATTCACTGTGAAAGGATGTAATTGACTGGAAAGACATTGTTGATAGTTATTTTTGACGGAAGGTTTAAACAGAGTGTTAGAATTGATTAAAAGAGTGGTTTTATGTGCTATATTAATAAATATAGAAATTTAGGTATTAAATATGTATTTTCAATAGTTTTAGGCTTTATGTATCCAAAAATCCCTTTCTTTTTTTACCGCAAGTTTACTTTGCTTGGCACCTAATATTATCACAATCATCATTAGCCACCACCTGATATTGTCGTCCATTATCCCTGCTCAGCACCACCACCACAATAGTCGTCACCTGTATGGCACCCACCTACCACCATCGTCATCGCCACTACCATCTAGCCGTTGATGTTACTGACTATTGTCATTGTTGATCTTTACACTTCATTTATTTTCCTCAAAATCAAACAAAAAATATAATCAAATATATTTATTTTATATTTATACAAATAACTTCAAATATTTCATATATTTTATATGGTATTATATCAAAATATTCTTTTTTTTTTCCTCAAATCTAAAATCCCTCAAGTGAAATAAACCTTTCGGGGAATTTCTGATTGCTAAAATGGTAAAGAAAGGTTTTCCAAGTATCTTTGTGAGCTGGGTAAAAGCTCGCTTTTTTATGTGAATTTATCTGCCTTGATTAATGGTGCCATTGAGGGATACTTTTCTTTTTTTGTTGGGTTAAAATAAGATTGTCTCCTTAGCCCGTATCTTTTCTGTTTGGTGATGGATGTCTTTTCTTCACTTGTTGATGAAGGTGGTTTCATAGGGATAAATATGGAAGGATTTACATTATCTCATATTCTTTATGCTGACGATGTACTCATCTTTGGAGAAGCAACTTTAGATGATTGCAACAAACTCACAAGTATCCTTTCTTCATTTGCTAATGCTTTCAAGCTACATGTGAATTTAGATAAAAGTTTTGTCATGTTTCCTAGGAATGTGCATAACCAGGAAGATATTTGCCAAACTATCTCCATACACAACACTAGCCTTAAGATTACTTATCTGGGGATTCTTTTGTCATTCAATCGCCTTAAAGTGGCTGACTTTATGCCTCTTATTGATATCATTACTAAAAAGCTATCTAGGTGGAAAACCAATCTCCTCTCTTTTGCAGGTCATCTTCAGTTTCTAAAATTCACCATTCTTAATTTAATTGCATGCCTACTGGATTCGTGGTGTCATTTTGCCTAAATCTGTCATCAAATATTTCAAAAAAGTTTGCTCAAAATTCTTATTTTTGGGGGACCCTGGAGAAAGTAGAAAGATTCACATGATTTCATGGGATAAGGTGTGCAAGTCCAAGCAATATGGGGGATTAGGGCTGCCTTCTCTGAATGCTGTTCAATTTGCCTTTAACTGCTCGGTTATCTTCAGGATGTACAACCTGGCCTCTCCTCTCTCTTCCTGGCTTTGCACCCAATAAATCTCACCTTGGCGTCCACCTCCTCCTTTTGATATTAGCTTCTGAAAATTGATATGTATCTCTGCTGCTGCTGCTAACGAAAAATTCAACTTTAGAATCACCCCAAATGCTCCTATTTCCTTCCACTGAGATCATTGTTGTTATAATGGAAAGTTAGATGATTTCTCGAATGGCCATTACGTTCTTCAAGCTACTACTCCTGATTCCCTCATCAGGGATTACATTTTGGGCACTAGCTGGGCTTTGCCCAATTTTATTCCTTCCTCTGTCTGCGATGCTATCCAAGATATTCCTATTTTAGAGAGTTCATATCCCTGCTTAGCATGGGGGAATCAAAACAAAAGTAAATTTGCGGATTACATTAATAAGTATTACTCAAACTTGCCAAGTTGTCACTGGTATAATTTGGTATGGTACTCTAAATATGCATTGAAATTCTCATGCTTCACATGGCTGGTTATAGGAGGAGGTATGAAAACTACTGAAGCTTTGCATAAAAGGAACATTATGGTGCCTCTATCTTGAGATTTATATCATGTTTTCCTGAAAATGAAACTCATTTATTTTTCAAGTGCTCCTATTCATATGAAATTCTATTGGACCTTATGCCTAACACCAAGAATCTTCTCCTTAGACCAAATATACTTCGGCTCTTTGAATTGATTGATGGAGAACATAGCTTTCCACAGCCGATTAAAAAGCTTTATTTTCTTATTTCTTGTTGATGCATCTATTACATTTGGAAAGAAAGGAACAATAGGAGATTTGGGAACATCTTTAATAGCAGCATATCCACTTCTCATATTATCAAGAAAGTTGTTTTTGAAAAAGTCATCAAATGGAAGCACTTCCCAAAATATTTGGATCTGATTTTGCTGTTGTAACTGGATTGCTGGGGAGTTTCTCTTTTATGTTTTGGCTGATTAGCTCTCGTTCACGCTGGATTCTCTTTTAATTGTTTGCTTTCTTTGTGTTTCTGCCAAGCTCAAATTTTCCAAAAAAAAAAAACCTTTCATACAAAAACTTTTGAATTAATTTAGACACTAAATAGAGAAATATTAAATATAAATTTTATAAGTAATGAAAAAAAAAATTTTGGGGCAAAAATAACATTATCGAATTCTTCAATTCATATTCTAAAAATCACCCTTCAAAGAGAAAGCGATTCAACGGCAGGAGTTCTCTAAATTAAAATCCAACTGAAACTGACAAACAAGAACACATACATAAGAGTAACAAGAAGAAAAATCCCAACTTCCTCACCGGCGGCAGCACCCCATCTGCTCCATCAACCTCCTAACCTTCGCATGCTTCGCCGCCCACTGCTCCACAAGCTTCTGCTCCTTCGCCTCCGCATCCCTCCTCAAAACCATCAACTGCTCCTTATACTCGGCATCTATCCGCTCCAAAGCCACCGCTTGCTCTTCCCTCAGCTTCTTCACTTTCGCTTCAACTTCCTCCATCGTCTCCCTTTTCCGGCAAGCCTTCTCGGCTTCGAGCTGCTGTTCGACTCTCCGGAGATGCCACGCCGCTTCCTTTTTGTGAGCAGCCAACGCGCCGTGCTTCTCTTCGAGATCCCGGCAGCATTCTGCGAGATCAAAGGCGGCACCTTTTTCGATGTGGAGGCGAGGAGAAGATGCTGAAGGTGCGGCGGTCGAAGGGGAGAGGGTGAGGGTGACGGAAGGAGAGGAAAGCCATGGCGGAAGGGGTGGAGCTGCCATGAAAATGAAGAAATGAAGAGTTGATGGTTAGAGAAAATAGAAGAGGTGGGGGGATTGAGAAAAGGGAAAAAGAAAAAACTCAAAAAGGCGGGCCTTTTAGATCTCGTAAGGTCTTTTCGAGGTCTGACTCGCCTGCGGCGGGAGAGAGACGCATCGCTGCCGCTGGGAACACGGGGGTGAGGACTCGATTGTGTGCCCAGCCATGTGGCGCTGGGCCACAGGAACGCTGCCGGGTTGCGTTAAGCGGAAGATAGGCACTAACTGTACAAGAGAATATGAAACACTTGATCAAAATAAGTCTTATTCATTACCATTAGTCTTATTTGAAAAAGTGAATTTTATTATTATTATTATTATATTTATTTCATGATGAATATTATTATGTGCTAGAAAATTTATCAATATAGAATTTATATTTTATGTGTTAGCTTTAGAAAAGATTTAGCACATATAGATAAAATGTTGTAGAAAATAGCAGGAATCGGAGTACAATTATTCACTTTCTATTGAAATCAGATTTTAATGTTTTGATTTCTAAATAAACCAAATAATTATTATTTTAATAATATAAATTTTATATTTAAATATAATTAAACTGGTTAATTAATTCTTTTAAGAAATAAATTGTTCTTTTTAATAATATAAATTTTATAATTTAAGTTGTAAAGTATTTGTTATATGTAAATCATATAATTTTAAAAAAATATTAATTATAAAAATTATGAAATTATTATAATAAATATTTTAATTTAAGAAATTATAAATAAAATCCATATATAATTAAAGAAATAAATTATAAAAATATAAATCATAGTTCAATTCGACTATATTAAGGAAAAGAGAACGAACCAAAAGAACTACAAAGATGATTCTTCCTTCATCATTTGAACAAATGAAGGAGCTTACACCCGGTAGCCAACCGTCGTCGAACTTCGATCTGACCTTCGTCAGTCCACCATTCTGCCATTGATCACCGCCAGACTTCCACAAGGCCGTCGACCGCTGTCGGACTTCAGTCGACGACTTTCTCCGGACTTCATTCCAACCATCGTCGAACCACCTCCCGCCCATCAACCGTCGACAGACTTCCACCCAGCCGCTGACCGTCTCCGGATTTCAACCCAACCTTCTTTGGACCACCGCTCGGTCGCCGATCTCCCCCACACTTCCACCCAAGGCCGACTACAACCGGATATTAGCCCGAATGTCATCGGACCACCGCCCGGTCGCTGATCGTGACCAGACTTCCACCTAGCCTCCGACCGCCGCTAGACTTCAATCCAACCTTCGTCGAACCACCGCCCTACAACTGATCGCCACCAAACTTCCACCGAGCTGTTGACCGTCGTCGGACTACAGCCCGACCTTCATCTGACCACCGCCCGGCCGCCGATAGACACAGACTTTCAACCGACTGCCGACCATCTTAGGGCTTCAGCCCGACCTTCATCGGACCACCGCCCGGCCATCGTCCGTCACCATACTTCAACCGGCCGACTACGGTCCCTCCGACCACCATCACCAGACTACGATCATTCTGACCTATGTTGCTCACCGACTATGGTCCTTTCAACCTTCGTCGCCCACCGATTATGGTTCTTTCAACCTCTGTCGCCCATCGACTAAGGTCATTCCGACCTCCCCAGTCGACTACGGTTCCTCCAACCACCGTCACCAAATTGCAGTCCCTCTGACCACTATAACCAAACTACGGTCTTTCCAATCTTTGTCGCCTACAGACTACAGTCCTTCCAAACTCCGTTGTTTGCCGACTATGGTTCTTCTGACCTCTTTCGCCGACTACGGTCTTCTGACCTTCATCGCCAGACAACGGTCTTTTCGATCTTCGTCGCCACACCGTGGCCTTTCCGACCTCTTTCGTCAGCCGACTATGGTCCTTTCGACTTAACACGTCATATTGATTCTTCCTATTCCCACCATGCAATGCACTCCATATGATGTACATTTGTGACATCAAGACAAGGCATTCTCCCAATGAAGGGCCTCATTTGTAATCAACTGCAAATATTAGTAAATCATTCCAAACTGGACTAGGCCCTGTGGTTTTCCCCCTTTTCAGGGGTTTCCATGTAAAAACTCTATGGTCTCTTATGAATGTGTACCCTCTATATGATATAATTGAATGTTGGATCTTCGTACAAAGCTAAGATGTTAAACTATATATATGTATTCCTCTACTGACACAAATATTCTAGGACGCAACTATTATTATTATTATTATTATTACTACTGCTATTATTAGTCTTTCTATTATTAGTGCTCTTCTCTTTATTTTTCTCTAAGTAAACTATACATCAATAAGACGCTCAGGTACACAACGATGTATGCAAGGTTGTACCGAAAAAGTATTAATCTAGTTAAAATTAGCATAACCCAAGTAGAAGGCTAGAAGCGTGCTCAACTTGGATATGAGACAATAGAACAACCTGATTGATCAAAACAATTAGATTCCACACTAAACTAACATTGCAATGACCGATGAATAATTATGATTATCAGCAGAAGATTAAGTAAGATTTGAATTTAAATTTTATTAAGTTAGGCGTCTTAAAATAGTTGACTTTGATTAAAATATAAATGATGAAGAGAGCGAAATATTGTTCTTTTTTTAGTCCACGGCATTGTAAAAGGATAGCCTCTCTTATGTGTTCTTTCTAATCTGTAATATATTTTTGTATTTATTATTTATTTTATAAGGGCTGACTTTATTTGATTAAGGTTTTTTCTTAGCGCTGACTTCATAAAATATATATTTGCAATTATGATTTGAATATTTTTAACAGTAAAATATTATTTACTGATGATGTCCCCATTGACCTTCTTTTAAAATTGATAAAATAAGTTAATAGTAATTATATTTTTGATGTTATTTAGACATTTAAATATTATAAAAATCAATAAAAAAATTAAATGTTATCTCCTAAAATAGCATGTTTTATTGATATTGACCCTTATTTTGGAACAATTATTAGGTCCGGACACCTAGCATAACTCTACATCCGGATGTCAATAACATGTCGCCACGTGCTCTTACTCTTTACCGCGCGGCCCAACGACCCGACCCAGACCGGAACCCAATATTGCTATGTTCGGGTATTGCTAGGTATTGCTCGGTATTGCTAGGTATTGCTTGATAATAACAAGAAATACCGCTATGTCAATACCGAGCAACACCTAGCAATATCGAGCAATACATAGCAAAACCGGTGTATTGCTTGGTATTGCTAGGTATTGTTCGGTACTGCTCGGTATTGCTAGGTACTGCTCGGTATTGTTCGGTACTGCTCGGTATTGGTCTTGATAGAATGATATTTCTCATTATTGTCGAGCAATATCTAGCAATACCTATCAATAACCCGGTCTGCACAAATCAGCCAATACATAACAATCCCGGGTCCGTTTGTCGAGCCCGCGGTAAAGAGTAAGAGCACATGACAACATTTTATTGGCGTCCGAATGTAGAGCTACGTCAGGACGCCATACCTAATAAAAATTCCTGATTTTGGCTCAGGTTGGCCATTCACCATCCTTTTCGGGCTTGACTCATACAGGTTCGACATATTGAGCCCAATAAGCTATGAATATGATTAATATGATCACAACAGCCCAAAGTGTCAGCCCTCATGTCATCAGAACGGCCCGCTTGGGTCCTTAACGGCCTCGTCAATGTTTGACCGAAACCACGCGGGTGGCTGGCCGTGAGCATTTTTATTCCAATAAACCCCTCTTCTTTCGTTAAATTAAACGAATTATACTCTCAAGCAAAAATTATTTGGTAAAAATGTAATGCAACATAGAGTGATTACATTTTACTGTTTTGCATCTTGATTAAAAAAAGTATATTTAATCAGATAGAATTTTTATTATTGAATAATTTACTTCTTATTAATTTATAAGTCCAAAATGTCTAATTTTCTATGTAACATATATCACACAATTTTAATATTTAAATTAAGAAAAAATTATTTTTGGCGAAGACGGATTCAGCATTGCATTTAAATTAATTATATTTCTTTGAATGAATTCAATTTGTATTATTATTCCTAGATTAAATAAGACTAAGCTTTCGGAATTTTTTAGCTTAGGATATGCCGTCCAAATGACTGTTTCATTTGAAGGAGTAATTAAAAGAAATAAAAATTCAAAATATAAAAACGAGCAAATTAATTTATATTAATTTTCACTCAATTGTTTGATAGAACAAACGATTTTTTTTATTATATATGGATAAATTAATTGTTTTTTAACAGTGAAAAAAGGTACGACTTTATCAGTTCAATTCTTTATTTATTACCCGCTTGGGCCCTTAACGGCCTCGTCAATGTTTGACCGAAACCACGCGGGTGGCTGGCAGTGAGCATTTTTATTCCAATAAACCCCTCTTCTTTCGTTAAATTAAACGAATCATACTCTCAAGCAAAAATTATTTGGTAAAAATGTAATGCAACATAGAGTGATTACATTTTACTGTTTTGCATCATGATTAAAAAAAGTATATTTAATCAGATAGAATTTTTATTATTGAATAATTTACTTCTTATTAATTTATAAGTCCAAAATAACATCTTTTTAAAGCTTAATTTCGAGAGAAATTATTGTGTGGGGCCGTCTAACACGTTCGGAGGCGAATGAGGAGACGCCACATCATCCAATGCATATTAATTGCATGACATTATGAAGTGGCCAAATAAAATCCAATACCCTTATAAAATATAAAAGCAACTAATATTTCATTTTGAATTATCTTTACAAATGTCTAATTTTCTATGTAACATATATCACACAATTTTAATATTTAAATTAAGAAAAAATTATTTTTGGCGAAGACGGATTCAGCATTGCATTTAAATTAATTATATTTCTTTGAATGAATTCAATTTGTATTATTATTCCTAGATTAAATAAGACTAAGCTTTCGGAATTTTTTAGCTTAGGATATGCCGTCCAAATGACTGTTTCATTTGAAGGAGTAATTAAAAGAAATAAAAATTCAAAATATAAAAACGAGCAAATTAATTTATATTAATTTTCACTCAATTGTCTGATAGAACAAGCGATTTTTTTTTTATTATATATGGATAAATTAATTGTTTTTTAACAGTGAAAAAAGGTACGACTTTATCAGTTCAATTCTTTATTTATTAATTAGGATTATGTTGGAAATTGTTAATGAAATAAATATATTTTTATGTTTTAAAATATAGTTTAATTAGCTATATTTGAGAGGAAGTTTTAAGTTTTCATCAATATAACACCATAAAATTTATAAATATAAGTTTTTAATGACAATTTTTTCGTTCATTTTATTCAATTTTTTTTTGATAAATTTATTTATTTTGTGATTCTTTCACTTTAAATATCTTCGTTTAAATGTTAGTTTTGAATGAATTTTGATTGTAACGATCAATTGGGTTGTGCTGTTGCCTCAAACCAAAATCCAGTTGATTGAGTCAATGTGATGTAAATTTATACACCATAATAACATTGTAAATTTATCGTCTTATAAATTTGGCAGTCTCTTTATCTGTTTTATATGTTGATAGTGTGAGAAGCAAAAAGAGGCAAGGAGAGAGTGTTAGAAGAGTGATATATACATTATTTTTATTTTGTTAGAATATTTCTTGATGTGATGCGGCTCCGTAGTTTTTTTTTCCCGATTTTGACTTTTTCACGTCAAGATTTTTTGGGACGATTTTTTTGCTGCTTCTTAAAGCACATTTTTAGTACAAAAATAAAAATTAAACCGAAAATGAAATCTAAATCTTGACATTCTTCTGCTATTGTTTTTTTTCTTATTAGTTTTGTTGTGTAGTTTTCCTTCTTCCCATCAACACATTTACAATCATAAAAAATATTGGGAAGTAATTAGATCCTATTAAAATTTCATTTGGACCCACTTTCTTACTGTTTTTTAAAATAATTTTTTAGTACAAAAATTTATTAAAAAATTACTTTAAAAAATAGAAAAAAAATTTCCCTATCATATAGCCTAAAGCACCCAAAAGCATTGCTTGTACGTACATTGTCCCATCTAAGACACCATAAAAGGCCAGTTGATCAGCATCTACAAAGTACGAATCTTAATATATTCATTAAGAATAAATTAAATTTATTGAGTCAACATCTAATTATTTTATGTTTTTTTTTTAATATTTAGAATAATTAAGAAAATTTCATACACAAATTCATACATTTTGAATCTAAAATCGACGTGAGCTGCTATTATTATTTCTGCCACTGCACCACCTGCATTCAAACTCCCCGCCCTCCTCATTTCTGAAAGTCAACCCCTCTCGGGACGCCATTGTTCTCTTCCTCTTCCAAATCCTATACATGCTCTCCCCATTCTAGCCCTCTACTGCGCAAGACGAACTATTCTATTCTGATTCCTTCCTGTATGGGTAACAATGGCACCAAACTCACGGGCTGCTTCTTTAACTGCAGCCCCGGCCATCGCCGCAGTCAAGCCTCCGCCGCCGTGACGACGGAGCCATATGAAGGGGGTTTCGGTCACTCCTTCTCCTACGTCCGCTCGGAACCCCTCTTCCATCGCTCCACCTCATCCAAAATCCACCACTCCGACGACTCAACAACCACCTTCCGTTCGATCTCCGGCGCTGCTATCAGCGCCAACCTACATACTCCCACCGCCACTGCCACTGCCACTGCAGCCGAAGCTGCATTCCAAAGTTCCAGCTCCTTCTTCTCAGCGCCTCTCCTACCTCACCCTTGCCAACCGAAAGCCGCTGCTTTTCAAGATGCCGGCGACAATCTCAACCTCCACTGGGCGCAGGGCAGAGCAGGGGAAGACCGCGTCCATTTAGTCATCTCCGAGGAGCAAAGTTGCCTCTTTGCCGGAATCTACGACGGCTTCAACGGCCCCGACGCTACTGACTACCTCCTCTCCAACCTCTACCCCGCAGTTCAGCACGAGCTCAATGGATTAATGCTCTCAAATGAAAACAATCAAGAAAAACTCGACCTTTCGTCATCAATCTATGATTCAGATCAAAACAGGGATGAGGTAAAATCAGGGATGAAGTCGCAGCGGTCGGCGAGGAACTGGGAAGAGACGAATAGGAGGTGGAAGCATGAGTTTTCTAAGGAAAGGTCGGAACTTGATAGTATTTTAAGGAAGGATGAGAGCCATTTGAAGGTACTGAAGGCTATGTCTCGTGCGTTGAAGAAAACTGAGAGGGCGTTTCTGCAAGTTGCAGACATGATAGTTTCAGAAAATCCGGAGCTAGCCCTCATGGGCTCTTGTGTGCTCGTAATGATAATGAAAGGGGAAGATGTTTATCTCATGAATGTGGGAGATAGTAGAGCTGTTTTGGCGCAGGAGGGAGAAAGAAATTTGAGGAATTTAGAGAGGATTAATGAGGAAACTCTGCTTGATGATCAACCCGATGGCTTGAAGAATCTCGTAGCTCTTCAGCTTACAAGGGATCATTGCACTGGCATCGAAGAGGTGAGAGCAAGAACAATAAGTTTATATATAAAAAATAAGTGTTTGAGTTACTTTCTGGGTTGATTTGATTTTATCTTCTGTAAAACAGGAAGTTAGAAGAATCAGAAGTGAACATCCCGAAGATGCTTTGGCCGTAATGAATGATCGAGTGAAGGGATCGTTGAAAGTGACGAGAGCTTTTGGTGCTGGATTTTTGAAGCAGGTATTGCAGATAATATATATTTTCTACTTCATTATGAATGTTTACTTAACAATGAATTTTAACTCTGGATTTTTACCTGTTCATGATTGAACTCTTAACTAATTACATTGTTAATCTTCTTCTTTTATGCCAGCCCAAATGGAACAATGCGCTCCTTGAGATGTTCAAAATTGACTATATTGGAACATCTCCTTATATCACATGCTCCCCCTTTCTGTATCATCATAGACTTAGCTCTCGAGATAGTTTTTTAATACTTTCATCTGATGGCCTCTACCAATATTTTACAAACGAAGAAGCCGTAGCCGAGATCGAATTGTTCATCACAAAAACTCCGGAAGGTGATCCGGCACAACACCTTGTGCAACAAGTCCTCTATCGAGCTGCGAAAAAAGCTGGTAAGAGTTTGGATTTTGATTGTTTTTGTATTATATTTAGTTGTGACGTATATCTTTTTAAACTATTCAGCCTGCTAGTTAATACCAATTTTTTTAAAAAAATGTCTTCTGTAGAGTACTAAATTTGATACATCAGAGATTACAGTTATGCATTTAAATGGATTACAGGTATGGATTTTCATGAGCTACTTGAAATTCCTCAAGGAGACAGAAGAAGATATCATGATGATGTTTCTGTTGTTATCATTTCTTTTGAGGGAAGAATATGGAGATCTTGCACATAAATGAAAGACATACAAGAAATAAACATGAAAATGTTGAAACAACATATTCCTAACACCCACAAATGACCACATTTGGTCATGCCATACCAACTATGGCTTCATTTGGGACGGCGTTCTTCCTGCTTCTTAAAGAACTTTCTAGTGCAAAAATTAAAATTTTTAATTATACTTGAAAGGCGCTTTAAGAAGCAGGAAGAAAGTCGTCCCAAACGAAGCCTAAGAGAGGCCAAGTTTGGTGCCATTGTGCGTAGCTGAAATATGAGGAGGTGCTTTTTTGTGTTTTTTTTATGCTTGATGATCAAATTCTTTGATATTTACTCAGCCATTAGCTTACTTTTTCTTTAAATGAATTTAATAACTTTGGCTTCTATGACATGAGAAATGGACATTTTCATGAAGAAATGATTATTAAAACAAATAACTAACACTTGAACTTACATTAAAACATTAGAGAAAAAAAAAAAACTTGACATATATTCACCATTTGGCGCATTCAAAGAACTGGATGATGTTATAATGACAAATATATTAATAAAGCAAATAAACAAATAAATAAAGGATAAGATGAAAGGAATGTTAAGCACATAAAGTGTTGAGATCTTATGTTGTATTGTAAAATATAAATGATCTTTGGATGTTAGCTGCTTAACTATATTTGCTGTCTCTCAGTTGACTTTTTCAATTAGTTGGTTTCGAGGTTTGCTTCAATCTTTTTCTAAATTAGATATTTGATTACGTCAACCTTTGGATGGGATTGGAGTTGACTGCGTTTTGTTATGATATTCTATTATAACTAGCTAGATGACTTGGTAAGGTGTTTAGTTGTAATGATGATTAATAAAATATTTGACAGATGTCACATATAATAGTAATATTGGATATTGTTTTACTTCTCAAATATATTAACAATCTAACTTTCAGTTCATTATGTTGATCAATCAAATAAAAGTGTGTTGCACTTTTGCCAGCTTTGATTATTCCATATAGCGCAAGAAATTAGCACTGCATTAGAGGACATTGATTTAAGCAATATATTTTTATAACATTGATCTCAAATTTGATATCTCAAGGATATGGTTTGAAGAGATTATTTACTCTTGATGAGGATTTAATCAATAAGTGGCTACGTGCTACAAAAAAAATATATGAAAATGTGCACCGACATTCGTTCGTGTTAGTTTATCAAAATATCATGAGATCTTGAACTAAGTTCAACAAATTATTGAACATAAATCAACTCAACAACTTATGAATATGTATTTGGCCAACTTGAACTTTTCTTCATGCTCAAGTACCTAAGAACAAAAGCTTGTCAAGTCACCAAGATGTGGAATCATAACCCGTCTCCAATACTTGAATACTAAACGCACCTAGAGGGCTCCTAAAGTTGCTACTCATCTAAATCGCTTAACATGAGAATTTGTGATGTAGTGGATCTATGGAAGATTGGATCTGCTAGAAGGGACATCACCAAATAGGAAACCAAATAACAAGCTCAAAGCTCAAAATAACATAGTATTCTTCATGTCCCCCTTTATTCTTATAACCTTCTATATATAACATATTGAAAGAAATTCGTAGAACTTTATACAAAAAAAAAAACATAAAAAATTAGAACTACTATTCAATACTTTAACTAAGATGTTCCATATCAATTTGTTACTCTTCAAGAGACTTGAGCTAATAGCTTTTGCTCAAAAAATATATCAAAGGCACTTACTGTTAATACAAAATTTATCATAAGTTCTAAAATACCAGACAATGGCTGGTCAAACTCACTCGATATACCGCTATCTTGGCCAAGTCTATTAATATGTTTAATGTTGCACTGTCGATTTTACCCTCACCTATTTAAAAAAAAAAAAGATAATTAGTTGATTGTGGGCATAAGTTAATCTTATATTTTTAGCCAAAAGTTCTTAACAAGAATTCTATATTTCTCTCTCAATTTCTTTTTAGCTCTGGCTGAGTATCTCCCTTACTCCTTAAGGGTTTAATATAATTTACTTTAAACTAGCTCATTAAATGAATTCAATGAACTTTAATTTCTTCTTCTTCTTATCTCTTTTTTGGTTCAATTCAAAATTGTATTAGAGTTTGTGTAAAACTAAAGATAATATTGCATCCAATAATAATGGGTTTTATGCATATTTCATCTTAAGTAAAATATCTATAATAAATATGAATATTAATTGTGAATATATTTGGGATGTAGCATTGCTAACCAAATTTTAATTTCCAATAAAAAATTAGAGAGAAAGGAGGGGATCATATAGACATTTACTACTTCTTATGATAACTTTTATGTTATAATTAATGATATGAACACATTATCTTTTTTTCTTTTGGACATTTAGGACAATTAAGATAAACACACGCACCCAAGATATCATAACCCAACTCTACTAGGATAATTCCAATCGTGTTGAGATGTGATTAGCAAATCCCAAGATCTAGTTTTGGAATGTTCATATTCACTTCTAATGTTCATTTTAAATAAATATAGATTACATAGCTACTAAGAAATCTACTAAAAACAAACTCATCCTTAAGATTTTTTTTCATTTCACCAATATATATATATATATATATAGTACATGATTACATGCAAAAGCTATAAAACTAAACTGAATATTAAACTAGCTATGACTCCATAAAAATCAAAACAGAGAAATACCTATAACCTCATATTTAATTTTGAACAACTAATCGATAGTTTTCTTCCCTTTTCCAGATCCTAAAAGTTACAAGCAAACCACAGTGAGCTACAACAGCTCAGAATGCCATACAAATCAATCTAAATTTTTAAATATTCTTTTATTAAATATTTTGTTGAATATTTAAAAATAGTTAAATATAGTTTAAATAAATCATTATACTGAGAAATATAATAAATACATAACAGATATTTCACGATTCAAATAACAATATTGAACATATAAATAAATTGAAATATTCATATCATAGAACAATTCATATAACATTTCTTGGACCCAAACAGAGCATCAAAGGATTCTAGCCCCTTATGACTCTCTTTTTATACTTGTAGCACCATAATATATCACATATCACTGTTACAAACAAACTCTCAAAGGATTTTAACCATTTATAGCTTATAACAATTCCCTGACACATACAAAATCCTAGAGAATTCTGGTCACTCATAACTCCTAGTATATATAATTAAATCACATATGCACATATATCATCATATTATAGCAATTAAAGAATAATTGAGCATGTATTATAATTATATAGTATTGTATAACACTAAACAATAAAAAAACATTGCTAGTCAAAAATACACATTCTCTAAAAATAATCAATTTATCAAGGATTATTTAAAACAATATTTTAAGAATTTTATTATGCTACAACACTATTTTTCAACATCCAAATAATTTTTCATTTAATAAAAACCTTATAAATTTCAAACCCCATGTTATAAAATTTTCATAAAATATTTAAAATGTAGATAATTGTAATCTCTATAACATAAGAAAGTTACACGGCGAAAGTTTTATCAGTACAAAGTTATTTGTATTTTTTGCTAATTGACGAAAATGGCTCGAAGTTGCAAAAAACTATATTTTTTCCCTCTCTATCTCCTCTCTTTTCCATAATTTCTCCCAAACCCTATTTGTTTAGTGAAAATGAAGCTAAAATGAAAAAAAATTAAATTAAAAGGACATAATGATCAAGGTAATTAAAGCATTATATTCTATATGTTCTGGCAAAAAAGATTGCGATTTTGACTTATAATGACTCATGAAATAATTATTGATTGTTCTAAGTAAAAAAAATTCTAAAAATTTTATTGGTGTTGCGGGCTAGAATATACGTGACGATAGAGTTAAAATTATACGTCTTCGTGTTGCACAGATATCCAGCTCACACACAGAGAACACAAGATTAAAGGAAAAAATCATAGGATCTGGCCCAGTCTGAAGTGATTTCATTAATGTTTGGGATAGATTACAATGGGTTGACTCATCCTTAAGGGCAATCATATTACAAATGCCAACTGTATGTTGAAATCTAGTGACAAATGTGGGTAAAAGTCTGGCGTCACTTAGTAGTCCGGCGGAACTACGACGTCAAACGATGGTCAGGTGGAACTACGACTTCAGGCGGCGGTTCGGTAGAACTACGGCATATGGCGGTGGTCCGGTGGAACTACGGCGTCTAGCGACGAATAGACGGAACAACGGCATCCGGCGGTGGTCCGACGCCTAGCAGTGGTCCAGCGGAACAACGAAGTTAGACGGTGGTCCGGCAGAACAACGACGTCAAGCGGTGGTCCAGCGGAACAACGACATTTGGCGGTGGTTTGACGGAATAGCTGTGTCTGGCGGTGGTCCAGATGAACAACGACTTTAGAAGATGGTCTGGCGAAACAACGACGACAGGTGATGGTTCGGCGGAGCTTAGAGCCTCAAGTGGTGGTCCAACGAAGGTCCTCAAAGTGGTGGTCTGGCGGAGGTGAGGGCCATAAGTGGTGGTCCGGCGAAATTGAGAGCCTCAAGTGGTGGTACGGTGAAGGTGAGGGCCTCAAGTAGTGGTCCGGTGGAGCAACGACATCTTGCAGTGGTCCGACAGACCTCATGCGGTGGTTAAGGAGGAGAGCAAAGAGATAAGAGTGATCTCCGATCTCTCTCTTTAATCCTTTTGGCTTAGGAGTCCCTTTTCAAGAGAAAAGAGGACTCTATTTATATATTTTCTAGAGTGGCATGGCCTGTAAATAGGTGGAGGATCAAGGGCAAATGGGGAGTGACTTGGATGGACGACCGATGTTGAATCCCTTGATCATGAACCGTTCGTTAGACATTTGAAGGTCTTAATGATGTTGAAATTCTGCGATATTGGGTTTGTTGGATTTGTCTCGTCAAACCACTAGATTCGACTATAAGCATGTAATGTTTGGAAACCGTTTGGTAACCCAAATTGTGGTTTGAACCTTCCAACAACGCTTCAGATCCGTGATTCAAACCTATTTGAGCTCGGATCGAGTCAAATTTTGCGTCATTGGGTTCGTATTGCCGAGACATTCAGTTCGCCTATAAGTTTACTAAAATCGGAACTCAAATGGTCCCAATTTTAATTTTTGGAGTTTCCAACTTGATTTTGCATTGAGATTCATGCCTGATTAATGTAATTTTTAAATGATGTATCAACGGGATTTCACACAAGGGTCGTTGCGTTTCATTTTAAGCCCATAGTGTTCTGAAAGAGTCAAACAATCCAACTTTTCAAGATAATATAATTTAATTATTCTTTCTTAATTAACCCTTTAATTTGTTTTTGATATCTGGACAAAATCATATTAAAGATTATAAACTGAGGCTACAGTTGGAACAACTGTTTTAATGTTTTCTAAAAAGCTGTCCAAAAAATTATCAAGAAATTTTTATACTAAAAAGCAATGAGAAAGCTGTCCCAAACGAAGTATAAGAGTATGTTCGGGACAGCTGCAACTTTTTGTAAACATGATTATAAAATTGTTATGGGAAAATGAATTTTTTTTAAAACAATTCTAAAAGGCAGCTTCTTTTAGCACAGAAATTTTGTGAAAGCTAATTGTAAATTGACAATTAGCACACTAATTAACCTATTTGATCTATATTTCTTTTTTATGTAAGATATTGATTAGTTTGGTTAATTATAAAAGGAAATAAATTTAACTAAAGGTCTTTTTTAGAGGAATAATTATTAGGTCCGGACACTGGTCGTAGCTCTACATCCGAACTCCAATAACATGTCGTCACATGCTTCTACTCTTTACCGTGCGGCCCGACAACCCGACCCGGAACGGAACCCGGTATTGCTATACCCCGGTTTTGTTAGGTATTGCTTGGCAATAACGAAAAATACCGCTCTGTCAAGACCAATACCTAGCAATACCGAACAATATCTAACAAAACCGGGGTATTGTTAGGTATTGCTCGATATTACTAGGTATCAGTCTTTACATAATGATATTTCTCGTTATTGCCGAGCAATGCCGAGCACTACCTAGCAATACCCCTGTCTATACAAATCAACCAATACATAACAGTACCAGGTCCGAGTCTGGGTCGGGTCGTCGGGCTGCGCAGTAAAGAGTAAGAGCACGCGGCGATATATTATTGACGTCCGGATGTAGAGCTATGTCAGGACACCGGACCTAATAAAAATTCGTTTTAGAGAACTTCCTTGTTGCTTTGTTTTTTAAACGGTAACTACAGTTTTATTTGACTATTATGTACTTTTGCACTTATTTTCCAACAAAAGCATGTAAGTTATTTTTCTGAGAGCAATTTCACAATTCTTTTTAATTTTAAAAACAAAGCGGAAATTTTAATTTAAGAAACAATTAACTCTACAACACTAGAGCAAGCTCTCACTAATCAAGTGTCTGACTAGCAAGCTAAGTGGCGAAACTCCGCAGCTCCTCCGCCACCTCCCTCAGCGTCGGCCTCTCCTCCCCGCTCACCATCAAACACCTCCTGGCCACCTCCGCCACCGCCTCCACCACTTTCTCCTTCCCAGCAGCTTCTTCTCTCACCCTTCCCTCCAACATCTCAAGCAACCTCCCCGCCGCAACCCCTTCCCGAAACCTCTTCCCCAATTCCCCTTTCTCCACCGACACAGGAAATTCCCCCGTTAACAGCTCAGCCATTACCACGCCGAAGCTATACACATCTCCCTTCTCCACCGTCCTCCCCGAAAAGTTACTGAATTCCGGATCCAAATACCCATCCCTGTCTTTCTTAATCCTCAGAAACGTAAAACAACCCACCATCATCAATCTCGCTCCAAAATCGGACAACTTGGGCACCATCCCTTCGTCGAACAGTATATCCTTCGCTTTCACCCCGCGATGGAATTGCGGATTGGGGATGGCGGAGTGAAGGCAAGCCAAGGCCTCTGCCGTCATCGTCGCGATTCTCAACCGATCTTCCCAAGACAGGGATCCATACAGTTCGTGGATGTGGTGGTGGAGCGTGCCGTTGGGCATATACTCGTAGACCACCACGGGGAGCGGCGTTTCGTCGCAGCCGGCACCGACGATGCGGACGATGTGCTTATCGGCTGGATGCTTGGAGAGACTGATCAGCTCGCTTATGAACTGATCGATGTTGTGCCCACTAAAGGAGACCCATTTCTTGATAGCGACGATGGGATGATGATGTGTGTTGTCGGCGGTGGCTGGGAGGAGGCCTTTGTAGACGATGCTATCGGTGTTGCTTCCAGGGCCGATGATGCGGCTTTCGCTGTAACTGTCGGTGGCGCGGTCTAATTCCTCGGCGGTGAAGATGCGGAAAGTCGGTGATATTTTGAGTTCCGCCAAACGCCGGCGGAAGATTTCTCCCCCGTTTTGCTCGCAGGAGTTGTCATCGATGGGCCACATCAATTAGTTGGAGGGAAGAGGGCTTCGTAGAATAGGAATTCAGGCGACGGAGAGATAATTAGAGCAGGCAGGCCGGCCATCTGCTGCGGCCGCCTATATATAAATTGGTAAATTCGGGTCAAGCGGAGAAAATAACGCGAAAAGAAAGCGAAACCTGCAATTTAAGCCATATGGAACGCTACAAATTGCCTAAACAGTGCTGACAAAAAAAACTTTTTATAAAATAGGAGATTGATGATCGAAGATCGAACAGGTGAGAATGAAGAATGCAAAATCGGAGATTGATGAGAAAAGGTAAATCCAGTTTTTATATGCAAAGATAATAATAATGTTCTCATATCTATCGGTGGGGATAAATACCCAATATCAAAAAGTACACCGAATTTTGATCGAGCACGAATTTTGAGGCATAAAAAATTAGAAACTTTTGAAATTAAACTTAGGGCCATCTAAATGCCGATTTCAGCAAATTTGTAGTCAAATTGAATATCCCACGAAGATGAACATGACGACACCAAATTCGATCTAATTTGAGCCCAAAAAGGTCCAAATGAAATGATCAAAACATATTTGAAATCTTAAAAACATTAATTGCATGACCAAATGATATTAAAATATGACATACTTATAGTCGAATCGAGTGGCTCCACAAGACAAATCCAACGAGCCCAATATCACTTAATTCCGATGTCGTTATGATATATAAATGTTTGAAGAACACTCCAAGATAATTGATATCAGTTGTCCGATGGAACACTTTTAAGTTTGTCTAAGATCTTTTTCATATTTAATAAGCATGTCACTAGAGGGATCTCTTGCATTTTCCACCCATCACCGCCACCATTGGATTTCTTCTCGACTATTGATCGTTGTTGGACTTTCACTTGTCCATTGACTATTATTGATTCTTCAGAAATGTGATGTCACCGCCAGATCTCTTCCCGACCACCGATCATCAGATTTCCACCTATCCACTGACTATCGTGTGATTCTGCAAAAATATATGAAAAACTTTAAGTGTAAACTTTTCTATAAGACAAATTTATATGCAATAATTTACATTCTTAGAAGTTTAAACAATTATTTTATTAAACATTATAAAATAAAAAAATCATTCAAAAAAATTAAGTTCATTTAAAATTAATTAATTAATACACCAATTAATAAAAATTTTTGGCGGCCCATAATACTTATGAAGAAATCAATAAGACATTTCATTATCACAAGATTATTTATGGCTGTCAAAATCGGGTCACGAGTTGAGTTCGGGTCCAATCCGAAATTGACTTGGCAATGTTCGAGTCAACCTGAACTAACTCGCATAATTCGCTCCTTGGACAACGTTCCCTTCCAGTCGAAACCGAAAGTTACAACATTTTGATAGGAAGCAACAACTGGACTTCACTCGCTGTGAAGGTAACTTTCTCCATTTAATGCGCTTCTTCGTAGTTGTTCGACTTCGCTCCTTTGACGATGTTCTCTTCCAGTCGAATTTGATGTTACAACATTTTCATCATAAGCAACAACGGGAGTTCACTCGCGGTGAAGGTTTCTCCCTTTCGTGCACTTCTTTGTAGTTGTTCGACTTCGCTCCTTGGACAGCATTCCCTTCCAATGAGATCAGATCATAAGCAATGACGGGAGTTCGCTCACTCTGAATGTAACTTTTCTCTCTTTCGTGTGCATATTCGTAGCTATTCTACTTCGCTCCTTGGAAGATGTTCCCTTCCAATCAGATCGGAAGTTACAACATTTTGATTGGAAGCAACGACAGGAGTTCGCTCACTGTGAAGTTTTCTCCCTTTCTTGCGCTTCTTCGTAATTGTTCGACTTCGCTCCTTTGACAACGTTCCCTTTCAGTCATATCGAAGTTACAACATTTTGATCAGAAGCAATGACGGGAGTTCGCTCGCTGTGAAGGTAACTTTCTCCCTTTCATGCGCTTCTACGTTCTGGCTAGATTCTGGGTCAAAACTGAGTTTTCAAGTCAACCCAAACCCTACCCGGAATTCTAAACTGATCGAAAATCAAAACCCTAACCCGACTCATTACGGATTCAGGTTGACCCGAAACCAAAATTTTCGTGTCGGATTCAAGTCAAATTTTAAGATTGTATTAGTTTTTGACACCCCTATGATTCACAAAGCTCTGTCTCTTTTCAAGCCAAAGTCTGTCTGTTGGATGGGGGTGTAAATGAGTCAAGTCTAGTCGAGTTTAGGCCCTTATCGAGCTCAGCTCGTTAGATGGAAAGCAAGCTCGAACTCATATCACTGTAAACGCGCTCGAGCCGGCTCGCTAGCCATGGACGGAAAATTTTAAATTTAGGCATAATTTTTAAAACATCAGTGGATTTTTAAAACTTAGACACAATTTTTTTAAAAAAAAATATGAAATGTTTAACATTTAAATAAAATTTAGGTGATTTTTATTATTTTTTTAATATTTAAATTTAATAAATAAGATAAAATTATTTTAAAAATATTAATATTTATTCGAGCCGGCTTATGAGCTCATGAGCCGAGCCGGCTCAAGCTCGAATTCGTTTACTAAACGAGCTGGAACTCGAGCTCGACTTGCGAGCTCAATAAGCTCGGCTCGCGAGCCCATAAATGAATCGAGCTCGAGCCGGTTAGGCTCACTTACACCTCTACTGCTGGATGAAGAGGACGAGTAGTTTCGCACTTTCGCCTAATGCATTAACCTTCAATGTCTTGTATATTTTTTAATTAATTTAATCTAAGTCATTGGATCAATACTCAAATAAAAAAGAAATCAAAACTTATCAAAAAAAAAAATTGACAAATTTTATAAATAAAAACGTTTATAATTTTTATCTTTAAAGTAGAAAACGAAAAAAAAAAATTATAAGTAATTTACTTAGGCAACAATCATCTCTTTCGACGTGGTGGGCCAACTGACATGGCGTGGAGAGCCGACTGATGTGGCATAGCGCATAGCACTATTTAATTCCGTATAGCATGCAGCTTTCTTTGGTCTGTTGGTTTGAAATTTGACTCCCAACTAAGAAGTTCGAGTCTCACATATGTGTTTGGAGGCAACCCCTAATTTTCAAAAAAAAAAAAAAAACATATATATAGCTCTTCTGAAAATTAAAAACTATCAACAAAAACAATAAAAAAAACACTTCTGATGTTAAAACAAATATCAAAGAAAATAATATTTTTAAATCTCTTTAAATAAAAAAGAAGATTTTCATGATTTTTTTTAAATGCTGATGTGGCAATGGCAAGGCATTATTGTTATTTTTTTTACTATTTTACGGACAAAAATTATAAACGTTTTTATTTATAAAATTTGACCATAAAATTTTTGTTCGGCTAAACCATTCAATAACACACAAGCACAGCTAAATTATTTAACAAACTGCCAAATCTGTTTCACCATCACAACCATCCCAGTTATCCCTGGGAAATTTTTTTAAACTAAGTATTGTATTAATTATAATTAAGCAATTAGCCAACATTTTAAAAAATTTTAAAACTCGCAAAGTCGCTTGTTTAACCGGCGACTTAATATAAAGCGTAAGTCGCCCGTTTAACAGGCGACTTACCCCATGCTGACTCAGCTAGCCGTTATGTGTACGAATAACGGGATAATGTAATACTAGTAAGTCCCCCGTTAAACGGGCGACTTACTTTTGTGAATTAAAAAAAAATTGCAACTAAAAAGGATTATGATTAATATTATTGTTGTGTCCAGGAGTATTCGCGGCGGTAGAGAAATATAAAGTTTATCGTCTTAGCGTTGTACGAAAATGCGGCACGCAATCAGATAAGAGAGAGGGTCTAGCATTTATGAGACACCAAGATTTTTACGTGGAAAACCCCTAAAAGGGGGAAAAATCACGAGGCCTAGCCCAATTTGAATGAATCCAGGGAGAGAAGAAGAAGAGAAGAAGAGGAAAAAGGGGAAAAGGAGAATCCTCTCCTCCTCGACCACCGCC
The DNA here is from genome assembly GCF_001605985.2 of Dendrobium catenatum. NCBI lineage: Eukaryota > Viridiplantae > Streptophyta > Magnoliopsida > Asparagales > Orchidaceae > Dendrobium > Dendrobium catenatum. The sequence continues at coordinate 586,117 of NW_021319857.1, read as the reverse complement.
GGAGTTCGTCCTACCTCCTGAACACGCCGGGATTCTGCGTGATATTCGGGAGAACGCAGGAATTCTTCCCAACTTCCACGTGATGCTGAAATTCTTCCCAATTTGCAACAGAGTTCCCTCCTGACGCCGAAACTCCGCGCAAGTGAAGCCGGAGTTCTCCTTTGCCACCAACTGACGTCGGACTTCTACCCGACGTCGGACCTTCACTCTTTGCCAAGTTTTTACCCGACACTGGACTTCTACTGGTTATCGAACTTCGTTGGACGTCTACGCGAAGATGGATTTCTTTTCATTGTTGGACTTCTACCTGACGCTATCCTACTGATCTTCATCGTCAGATTATAGTCTTTCCGACCTCCATCGCCCACCTAATACAGTTCTTTCGACCTCCGTCGCCCACCGACTATGGTCCTCCTGACTTATGTCGCCCGCCGACTACAGCCTTTCCAACCTCTGTCGCCCGCCGACTACAGCTCTTCCGACCTCTGTCGCCTGCCGACTACGGTCCTTCTGACTTACATCGTCCACCGACTACAGTCTTTCTGACCTCTGTCGCCCGTCAATTACGGTCCTTCTGACTTATGTCGCCCACCGACTACAATCTTTCCGACCTCTGTCGTACGTCGACTACGGTCCTCCTGACTTAAGTCGCCTACCGACTACAGTCCTTCCGACCTCCGTCGCCAGCCGACTACGGTCCTCCTGACTTACGTCGCCCACCGACCTCTGTCGCTCGCCGACTACGATCTTCCTGACTAAACGAACATGTCAATAGTGATTCTTTGTATTCATATCATGTAATGTACTTTATAAAATGTACATCAAGCTAAGGCCTTCTCCCAAGGAAGGGCCTCATTTGTAATCGACTGCAATACTATTGGATTCATTCAAACTGGGCTAGGCCCCGTGGTTTTTTCCCATGGTACCCTCATTCTTAATTTAATATGCAAATAGACCTTACACAAAGTTAAAACCTTGTGTGATATAAGTCCTCGACAAAGGGATAGTGGAATCAAATAGAGGGGTTAGAATGGAGTTCTATTAAGCATACATATAATTGATAAAACTATGGGATTATTATGGAGATAGAATAATTATAGTGAAGTGTATAATTGCTAATTACTCTAATAAGCTTGTCATAGATGAGAAGTTATATATGCTCTAATTCATAACAATAAATTAGAATATGTATATCAAATATTACAAATTTTTTAAAAAATCACATGTTTTTGGATCATCCAACATTATGCTTTTTAGATCAAACTTAATGTAAGAGTAAATACAAGAGCATAATAAATTTAATTCCATGATACAAAACAGTAGTTCCGTAGTAGAACAATAAGAAACATAAACAATAAAATCTAACTAAAGCAACTAAAAGATACATGATAATAAAAATTAATGCCTCCTTTATGTCGATGTGGAATCACATCAGTGCATGGAGTAAAATGCTGAGGTGCTCGTAGTGGCCTGGTATATAAATGGCGCTACTCCTGAGGTGTCGAGGCGACGTCAAACTCAGCTGTGAAGTGGCTCTGAGAGGGACCAAGATCAAGATAGGAGGACGGCCTAGCATCATATGGATCTGCAGTCGGAACGGGTGGACTAAACACCTGAGTATCTGCCTCGTCAAAATAATGAGCATCGTCAATGTATATATGTTGTCATAATATTTTGCACATATCTCCAACAATATTCACATCCACCTGTAAAGGTGTCCTCTCAGTACCTCCGAAGTATAGTTGCAATCTCCTCTCCATGCTTACAAAGAATCTCGCAGCAAGGATAAGTAATTAAGTTGAAGTTTAACATATAATTAAATTTAAATAACTTAAACTTACCATGTGACATTCAGCTGGAGATCTTGGATAGTATGTACTCAGATGATCCACTTGGGGCTTTACAATGTATTGTGTAGCCCAAGAATGAAACCATGTTAAGTACTGCCTCACCTTATAATCATAGTCCAACCTAGGAATCTCTCTAGTAACAATGTATGCTCTCCTGCTCTCCCATAGTATAATATTTGCCTCGTATTACAATGCCCAATCAGTATCTGCCTTATCACGTCCATCAACTCTGACAAAACTAGGATCAATTGGCATGATATCAGTGGAAGGGCAGTATCCAAATTGTCGTAGTACTCGATCAGGGAGATGCCACTGAACCCTTTTCCAACTAATCAAAGGAACTATGGAGAGCCAAGTGTCCTGACCTGAAGTGCATATCTCTGGAACGTGAGCAAGAATCTCTGCAGTATATGGTTCCCATATTACATGTATCATTTTGTATATAACAATTTAATCTTCATAATATAAAACTAATATGAATAGAATGTACCAATATAATTATACTTAACATACCTGACTCTCTAGTAAGCCATCTAGCTCATCCATGTATGTCATAACATTCCCTACAGGTACCTCCCGAAGCCGTTCCTCATTCCACCTATTTAACAGTTATTAATATTTTAACAATAACATTAAAATTAAATAACATAAATATAACAAATTACCTTATTCCAACACTCAAACCATCAAGCTGAATAGGAAATGGTACATTAAGCTGAGGTCTTCCAACATGTAGATGCTCCCAAGCCCATATCTGTAATAAGTGGATGCACGGATGCACCCTGCTATGTTTGCTTGTTTTGGTCTAGTTGCTTCCGATAGCTCCCTGTACAAAAGAGCTAGTACTGCACCTCCAAGTGAGTATGTCTTGAATATCGTTATATCCTCCATCAATGGCAAGTACTGTAAATGAATTTCAGAGCTTAAAGTATCTGGGAGCAGGTGACATCCAAGTAGAAATAAAATGTAAGCTCGCACATGCCTCCAAAAATCCATCTGAGAGAGATCAATTTAGGAGTCCCTCCAAAAAATCCACCTCAACCATCTTAGAGGAACACATGTCTGCACATGCGCCTGACCCATCTTGAACTTCGCTGTAATTAGTGGATTGAATGGGTCATAATACAAAACATCTGGGTCCGGATGGTGGCCAAGTAAATTATCACAACAATCTGGTCAACTCAACCATTGTCTGCCTGAACCAAAAACTGGGTGTCCAACAAAAAAGGTCCATCAATCTGTATCCCCAATATCATGGGGACATCCTGCAACATAATACTCATTTCACCAACTAGGAGGTGAAAATTATTTGTCTGTGGCGACCACCTCTCAACTAGAGCTGTAAGCAAGTGATGATCCATCATCCTGTACCTCATCTGACTGACATTATCTAAACCCACAAAAATCAAAGCCTCCATGAACCTAGGACAGTTGATGGGCCACTCATGGACCATCAATAAGTGTGAAGTAGCCTCTAATATAGTACCCTGTAAATAATAAAATAGTTAATAATTTTGAGATAAAAAAATTAAAGTAAATAAACAAAAAAGTAATTACTAATTTTTTTAAATTCACCTGCTCAGGATGAGCTGCTCGGTGGCTGCCTGCAAGTGAAGAAATACTAGGCTGGATGGTATGTACAGATGGCTGTGCGGATGCCTCAATACTAGAAGGGCGCTTGCGACGCCTGCATCCCCTATCTCTTACAGCCGCCATGAAACTTAATATGATAAGAAATGTTATGCATGTATAAATAATATTAATAGTCAATAGCATTTACAAAACATATTAATATAGACAATGAATAAAAAGCTAATGAACTCAAAACAATATCACATAGAATGTTAACAAATATTTAATTCAATTTACAAACTTAGTACATGTATATAAGCATAAAAAAATCAATTGACTAATTTAGTACATTTAACAAAATAACAGACGAAAGTAAGCTCACATAGTAGGATAAGTTGCTTTGTTATGTCCTACTGAGCTGCATGCAACACATTTTTTGTTACTTGAATCTCTTCCCTCATCCATTGTGTTCCTAAAACGATTTATTCTAGGTCTCCTAGAACGTCTTCTAAAATTTGGTGGTAAGAGTGGGTGTATGCCACTTGATGGATCATGTTGTGCCCAAGTGGTTCGATCTGGACTATTATGAAATTGACCAGCATAAGTCATTTTGTAATTGTCTAAGCTGTAATATTGTGAGACATAATTTTAGTGACTTTGCCTTAGCATTGATATGCAACTAACAATGTGTGCATACGGGATATGAAATATAATACTCTTCCCACAACTACATATGCAATTTTTCATTTTTTATTAAATCAACCCTAAAAGGTCGAGATGACATTTCAACCACTTGAAATTCACGCATATTGATTCAAATGGGTTGCGGTAACCTGCGTGCTTCTAATTTCTCGATCTTTCATAGTGTTTCTTGTACTCTTGGTGCGAAGGGTCTGGTTGTTTCAATTTCAGAACCCTCTAGCATCTTTATTCTTCGCAAGTGCAATACTACAATATTATAATATATTGTTGTTACTAATGCTTGAATGGGTAAACCTATAGCTCTTTTAAGAACTCCATAAAATGACTATGATGCATTAGTTGTCATAACTCCATAACGAAATCCACCATCATAAGTTAGAGCCCACGATGTAACATCACGCTCCACCAAAAACTGGTGAATATCTACCTTCACCTTTATCATATATTTCATGCATCTATCAAATACCATTGGGTCATCAGTGTTCCCGGCCATGTACATCTTCTGGCATAGAAACTCAATGTCACCAACACCCATTCGACGTACTACTTTTTTAAAATTTTCACGTAGGTGACGAAGACCTTGGCGATGTACAACATTTGGAAAAATTTCACGATAACCTTACACCAAACCAGCGTGCCTGTTAGAAATAATGCATAAATTAGGTCGTGTACTAACAACTGAAAGTAGTATATGCAACTGATTCAAAAACCACACCCATGAATCAACACAATCTAATTATACAATTACAAAGGCAAGGGGATACAATCCATTATTAGTATCAATTCCCACATCAGTAAGTAACGTGCCCCGATATTTGCCTAACGAGAATGTGCCACAAGGTAAAGAACAGGGCGATAGTAGCTCCAACCATTTATCGAAGGTCCAAATGAGAAAAATAATCTCTCAAATCTATGATTCTCAAACATTTGTATCTTATAAACGATTTTAGGCATAGAAAACACAACATCGTCCATGAACAAATTTATGGTTTGGTAAGACTCCTCCCAGCTACCAAATATAATTTTCACAGCTTTTCGTTTGGCATCCCATGCTTTCATATAAGAAACTTTAATGTTGAACTTTGCTTCAATTTGGCCTATAATCTTTCGTAGTTTCAGATCCATATGCCTTGTAATGCTGGGCAATATGAAGTAGCTTATAAATTGAGAATTACATTGTCTATGTCCTGTTGTTAGGATCAGAGTTGCACATGTATGTTGGTTCTTCATGGAAGATATTTTCCATATACCTCCTAACTGTTTGCTCACCCCTACATGCAAACATCATATACATGGCATGCTTGATCTGCCACTCTGAGCATAAATAACTGTGAATTTTTGTTTGTTCGAAGCTACAACAACATATACTACATTGTTTATAATCGACCAGCCCTGTAATGCGAACTAAAGATCTTCTTTCTTATTAAAACACACATCCTCCATCAGCTCTATTGGGATTGAAAATTCTTCCTCAACTTGGCTACCAATATAATCCCTATCATTTGCTACATCCTCATCCCACTCACGAGTTGTTGCATATGCCTTCACAAACTCATTGTTTACAGTTACACCTTCTATAGTGCCGACATTCATGTAATAATAACGTTGAACCGTGCTATGGATCTCTTGATTCATATCCACATTTACATCATCCAAATGATATTGTGCGTCATCGTCACCATCATCAGGACCAATATCACTCGATCCATTGCTAATTGTTTCGTAACCATCATCAACATTGACCGATGGTCCCTCGAAAGTTCCTGGAATGTCACGGTAAGAACTTCTTTGTCGTTCACTCCATCACATAAATCATATTTTGTTAACAAGAGGAAATTTCTTAGACAATAATAATTTATGTAATACATATTAATAATTCATTAAAAAAAACTTACTCATGACATTGCGGCACGAGACTAGGATTGGTCGAACCATCTTCTGTCACCCCGTCAAAATTATATGTCTCATGTGCTTGAGATGTTATTTGTTCAACAACTTTTTTTTTTTTGCAACAATATTTTCCACCTCTACATAAAGTAAAAGTATCTGCTTAATTGCATGCGATAACACCATTTTACATACCTCATCATCCTCGACAGCTGAAGCTATGAACTCATTCCCTAAGGGTAGACGAAAAACCAAGTTTGTTGTATACTTCGCTGTATCATATTTAAGGACTTTCAGAATCATAATCTTCAGTTGCGCTAAGTTAATCTTAGCAGACACTTGCAAGGGCCGGTTCCTCCCCCCAATATATGTTAGTGAATATCTATCATCTAAAGACAAATATCCACCATACATAAGGACAAACGATGCTTCCCGTCCAGACATTGTGGAATACTACGTATCGATAATGATATCCTATACAAAATTTTATTTTTAAAAATTTTGTAACATATCTTTACAAAATATAATAGCATTTACATAGAAAAAAAATAAAAAAAAAAACAAAAATAGCATGATTTTGCAGTCACAATACTCCACTACGATGTTTATATTATCAAAAATAATTTTATTTCATAAAATATATTTAAAATATTATTTTGAAATTATAATTAAAAAAAAAATCTTTTGAAAAATATATTTAAAACTTGGATAAAAAATTTATATTTTAATATTAACTATAAATATATGTTACATAAAGTCAAAATATTACAATTTATAATAAAGTGTCGTAGAAAATTTTGCTTGGATCTATTACTGATCATAATTTTTTCTATAATATATTTAAAAAAAAAAATCTTTAAATTGAATAATTCTTTTAAAAATCTACCCAAACAAATATAATCAAACATTTAATCTCTCAAAATAATATCGATCTACATTTACCCAACCAAATTGTAACAACAACAAAGCATTATCTATTTATCCACAAATCAAAGTTATGCTTTTGCAATGAAAATACATATCTCACACGCAAATCTTAAGTTTTACCACTAAACCACCTCTAAACTTTTAACATAATACACTATAACGAAGAAGCTTAAGGCTACTAAAGGGATGCATATTAAACATTAAAAAAATTACAAAACAACGTACCAGTCGGCTCTGGATCGCGAAATCCCCTTCCTGTCTGCGCTCGTTTGTGAAATTAGGGCATGAACTGGGGAATCGAGGGATAAGATGAAGTGGGTAAACGGGCGACTTAACCCTTTTAAGTAAGTCGCCCGTTTAACGGATGACTTTGACAAGTTTTAAATTTTTTTAAAAATCTTGATTAATTGCTTAATTATAATTAATACAATACTTAGTTTAAAAAATTGCCCGTTCTCCCTGCGATCACAGAGTCAAACAGAGTACCTTTCACCGACAGAACATAAATATTATATTTCCGATTGTTTGCTAGGTGGCGCAGCTACTTTCTCCGCCGGCCTCCTTCTCCTGCCTCCTCATCAAACTCTGCAACTCATCCGCTACCTCCCTCATCAGGGCGCCGAGAATGCGTATGATGTGTTTATTGGCGGGGAGGTTGGAAAGAATGATCAGCTCATTTATGAACCGCTCGACGTTGGACTTACTAATCTGGCAGCATTTCTTGACAGCGACGATGTGATCATGAAGATGGCATTTGTAGACGGTGCTGCAACTGTTGCTTGCCTTGCCGATGATACCGCTTTCGCTGTAGCCGTCGGTGGCTAGCTCGATCCAGTTCTCCGGCGGTGAAGATGCGGAAGCTCAGAGGAGATATGTTGAGTTCTTCCACACGTTGCCGGAGGATTCGCCCGCCGTTCTCTTCAAAGAACTTGTCGTCGATCGGCCACATCATTAATAAGTACAAGGCGAAGATTAGGAATTCATCTGCTGCGGTTGTCTTTATAAGGCAATTTGGCTCAAATGAAGAGCATAAGGCGACAAGAAGGCGAGACACCTTCAATTCCTTATCTTCCAAGCAAGCTAGTTACCTTAAGCATTCTAATTTCCAAAAAGAAAATTTTATCAATAAACTAATATAAAAATAAGAGTAATGATTTACTTTTTTTTTTGATGGGGTGGGGGTAACTATTTCATTAATACCTCTAAAAAAGCTGTGATGTGCAGAAAACTTATGCTTCATTAAGTACAACATTTTAGTATAAAATTTTTAATTTTTTACTTAAAAATCTGCTTAAAAAAGCAGCAATAAAGTCATCCCAAACGAAATCTTAATTGATGATAATGAATAAAAGTTTATAATGACCATAGTTTACCATTATATAAGGATCATAGTTTACATAAATGTTTATAATAAGATTTATAGTGACCATAATTTACCATTATAGAATTTGTGTAAAATTGAAATCCATTCGCATTAAACACAATTACAGCTCATATAAATGCATCCTTATATCTTGAACATTAAAAAAAAAATTACATTACATTAATACATTCAAAGAATTATTTTCTGTGTCTGATCCTTTGCGCAAAGCTTCAGCTAGCTGGAGTTTCTGCCACTGAGCCAGGCGGGCACGGGAGAGAGAGAACTGAATCCTCCCAAGCCCCCATTAATGCAATTTCCCTCCTTTCCTTTGGAAATTTCTAATCAGATCGAACAAAATAGAAAAACAAAGATAAATCAATCAATTATTCTAGCTATATAATTATCAAGCATTTAATTAAGAAGTTGAAAGAACTCACAAGGCCATACTTAGCTTCAAGTATCGGCTTCACTCTTTCTTTATTCTTTTTAATAACCTTCCCAAACTCTAAGTAGCTCGTTACATCATATGAAGACCTCATCGTTCGGCTGGTCTCAATCTCTCTATAGAACTGCATGCATGCACGAACGTGTTATAAATATAATTAATCCTTTCAAGATTATCTTGTAAATGAAATACTAAGAGTTATGCACTTCAATGCACGTACGCACCCAATTTATTAATGCATGCAGACGAAAATAATGAGCAGCTTGTAGCATAAATATGATGGTATGTATAATTAACTGTAATTTTTTTGTTATGAAATAAAATAAAATTTTAAAATATTATGATCGGTATTATAAAATTTTTCTTATGATTATGACATTCTAGAATATTAATTTGGAAAATTTATTTTTTATGATTTTTTTAAAACATTAAAAAATGTTATAATCAAATAGAAGTTTAGCAAAACAAAGATGTATAAAATAAAGCAAGGAAAAAATAAAAAAGACATGAGGCAGCATATATTTGGTATTTGGACAAAAAAGTTGAACGATTTTTTTTCCTTTTTCAAATTTTACTTCTAAAAAAGCAGTTAAAATTCCATGTGAGGTGACTTCTGTTATTTGCCAAAATAGCTGCAGAATTATTATGAGTAAATAAATTTTTTCAATTTATTATTATTATTTTAATCCAAACTATTTTCTTATATATATATATATATATCTTTTGGCCGCTTACTGTGTCTTTTTGGCCTGAAGATCTACGCTTAGTTATTCTTTCCCAGCCATGAGGCAACCAGTCCAAATTTGAAATAGGTCTTCCTCTCTTTTGGGCCTGTTCGGTGCTTTCAAGCTGCTTATCATCACTGCTATCACTATTTCTCTTTCTCTTCTTCGACCCTGAGATCCGACCCACTACAGTTTCTTTTCCGACCCCCTACAGTTTCTTTCTGCTTCAGCTGATCATCTTTCATCAAAAGATTAAACCAGCTTGAAGCTAAGAACCTCTCTACTTTAGACTTGGGTGATAAGGGCTCTGAAGAGGAGGATGCCATTAAGAGAGAGAGAGAGAGAGAGAGAGAGAGAGAGAGAGAGAGAGTTTATATATAGATAGTGGGAAATAATGAGGGAATGGATCAAGCCATGCAAGTGTATTTTTGGAACAATTAGAGTATTAAGGTATGCATTTATGATTTAGTTTAGAAATGTATCGATATATTAGGCTTAATTGCTATGGGGAGTGGATTCTGTCTATATATTTAAGTTACAAAAGTGGATTGTGCAGTCCCCTACATGGAAAAAAGGGAAATTATGCTTTATTTTTATATAGAAATTGCTGTTTATGAGAAAGATTGATGACCTTTACAAAGTTTGAAATATATGCTTTGGGAAAGATATTATGATCAAAGTTTGATCATAAATTTACTTTGAGATAATTATAATATATGAATTTAATCATAATTTATATTACATTTATAATAGTTTTGAAATTCATTCAGTTAAACAATTTGATCTCAATAGTCCGCTGTTTCTTTTCCAACATGAATTTAATTGCTAGTAATGCTGAAATTAAGGCGATAAAAAATTTGTCCTTAATGAAGCCTAGGTCAACTCATGGCGAGCAAGCTCAAGTTCAACTTAATAAATGGTTCAGTCAAACTCAAAGAGCTAAGAAATCAATTTTGAGTCATTATTGATATGACTCAAATCTTGATGCATATTTGAATTGGGAACTTCCAAAGTTAAATTCAGAATCACATACAAACTCCAATTGCGACAAATTTATAGTCAAGTTGAATGTCTTGACAAGAGAAATCCAAGGACACCAAAATTTGTCCAATCAAAGCCAAAATGGGCTCAAATCAAAGGCTTTAAGTATATTTAGAAGATTTAGACCATTAATTGGATGGTCAAATAATGTTCAAATATAGCATATTTATAGTCAAATCGAGCGGTTCGATGAGATATATCCAACAAGCCCAATATCACTTTATTCTAACCTAGCTCGTTAATGTAATTAAATATTGAATGAATGTTTTATGATTGAAGGAACCAATACAAGCACTCTGAATTTGTCATGTATCTTCTCTATATTTGCAAATCATGTTACTCTCAAAATCTATAAATAGACCCCACACCCAACATAAGGGGACATTTTGGCTAGAGATTACAGAGAGCCTCGAGGTTTCAAGGATTTTATAGCCCCAGCCAAGCACCATCGCAGGCGAACTTCTGTCGTCTAGTCGCTATCGAACCTCCTTTAGTCCACTCAAGCGTCGTCGAACCTCAACCTAGAACCGACCGCTGTCAGACCTTTGCCTGGTCGCCGACAGCCTCCACCGAACCACCGCCATGCAAACGATCACCCGCAAACCTTCGCTCAGCCACCAACTACAGTCAAACGTCTTTCTGGTCACCCACAACCACTGGACATCTGCTTGGCCGCTGACCACCGTCGGACTCTCCGCTTGGCGACTAACTACCACGGGACCTTGCCTTTAGCCACTAATCGACACCGGACCTCCACCCGATCCCCCTGATGTTGACCTATGCCAAACCTTCTCTCAATAGTTGCTATCAAACTTTTGACCTTCATCATTCGACCATGATCATTATAAACTCCTGAGTACCCATGCGAAGCTCGGTCGACTCTCTAAACTATTGCAATTTCACCATCTCCAAACTTAAGGAAAGGGTCAACCTTTACAACTCACTCAAGTATAGGGAAATCTCTAGCTTCTCCTAGGTAAGGTCTAGTTTTATCTTTTTATGGGGTTTTCATGTAATTTTTTTTTCTAGTGTTCCCTTACTCTCTCAACTATCCCTTTGTGTGTTGGACATTCGAGCATCGTTAAAAAGAAAAAACTCTCTCCCTCTACTGTCACTAATTTATCACTCACAGCAATTCTCGACTAGACTAAACTTATTAGCTCGTGAGTTGTTACTTTTAAAAACAATATTAATATAAAATTAAAGATTTAAGTATAAAATTATTACAATATTTAAACTTTATTTTTTTCCAACTAATTTATTTTCATTTCTCCCATAATACTTATTATTTTTATCATTTCATTATAACAACTACTTCAAATTTAAGATCTTCTTTCTTTCATAATATAGAAGTTGGTTGAATGAGCCGATTTTAACTCATAAAATTTCTATTGAAATTAACTAATTAGTCGTATATGCTCAATCAATCCAGGTGCTGGATTAGTTATTCCCAACTAGTTTGTGGATGTGCCTGTGAAATTAATTGAGACAAATGCTTTGGTTTATAATATGGGTGATAATTCTGGGGTGGATTTGCGTCTTCACCTCGATTGGCTTCATTGTTCATCGGATGCTGAATCTGATTCCTCTTCGGATCATGGTGGTGGTTCGGACCCTGGACATGACTTCAAAATTGTTCGTGATCGTCCGGTTTGTGCCGTTTCTCGTGGTAGACCCCGTGGAAGGGGTAGACGGGGTCGTTAGTTTATTTGGCTCTGTGCTCTGTGATTGGTTTATTTCAAGCTGATTCGTCCGAATTTTTTGGTTGGTTATGGTTGTGACAGGCGATGATGTGGCCGGGGCTCGCTCCTTGATGTTATGTATCCTGGCAACCTTTGGTGCTTATTTTTGATGTCTTCTGCTCGGTTGTTATCGTAACGTTCATCACCAAATTGGAAGGTCGGTACGTGGCTTCGGGGGGCTGGAAGCCTCGGCCAATTACTGAGCCTACTTTTTCTGATTCATTGTATTTTCTTTTATTGTTTTTTTCTTTTTTTGATTTCAGACTCTTGTAACATCTTTGAATTTTTTTTGTTAAATCATGATAAACTATTTATTAATATATTTCAGGATTTATGACAATTAGGAATTTAAATGTGAAAAAGATAAATAAAATACAAATAAATTTATAATTAAAATTAAAAATTAACGTGTTATGAATTTAATAAGTACACACATTAATTATTATTTATATTATTAATAATATATATTTTAAGTAATATTTAATATTTAATTACTAATTATTCTATTAATTTATGCACTAATTATAATATTAATTATTTAATTAATTTACTTAATTATTAATATTTTAAATTATATTAATTAAGTTAATAAAAAATAAGTTAGATGCCTCTAGGTTTGTCTTTCATCTTCCCTTTTCGTCGTTGCTGTTCGGCTTCGTTGCTTCGCGCGCAGGAGGTCTAGAGATTGCACGAGTCGCTTCTTCGGCTCCTTCGTGGCTGTTCGACTTCGCTCCTTTGACGACTTTCCCTTCCTGTCGGATAGGAAGTTACGACATTTTGATCGGAAGCAACAACGGGAGCTCGCTGGCTGTGAAGGTAACTTTCTCCCTTTCGCGCGCTTCATCGGCCAAATCCCATAAATCCGGCGAACCGAGGGATTTAGTAAATCTGGCATTTAAGCCGTAAATCCTTAAATCCGGGATTTACCCATCGCCGGGATTTAGCGCGCGCACAAAAACCGTTTGGCTGGGTTTAGCTTAAATCTGACTTAAATCCCGCTGTAAATCCGATACCAAACAGCCCCTTAATCGCTCCATTTCTAATATCTTCCCTCTGTTCCCAAACTCCTTCCGGCGGCTCTACTATCCATGCCCTACTTTTCCGCACGCGCGTCCCTCCTCCCCGCAACGCCAAGCTCGCACTCCGGAACTCCGGCCAACCTCTCGATCTTCTTCATTTGGCCAGCCTCTCTTCTCCAGCCGCTGTAATGTCGCTGCCTCCGGTTCCCTAGCTCGCGTGAATAGCAGCTTCGATCAAGGTACTGTGTGTCTATTTATTTTTGGTTTGTTCATTACTAACAATATTGAATGCACATCTCTGTATAATGAATTCATGCGTTGTTTAAGAAAGGACGTATATTCGCAATGACCCAATGCCTATTAGAACTCTATCATCGATAACTTAACATAGTTTCGAATGATTAAAAATTGTAGGAATAAATTTCAAATAATAGCCAATAATTAGAAATGGTAGTTTATGACTTTATGGTATATGTGTTACAAGATTTTTATTTTCTTTTTATTTTTGGTTTGTTCTTTACTAACAATATTGAATGGACATCTGTGTATAATGAATTCATGCGTTGTTTAAGAAAGGACGTATATTCGCAATGACATTTTTTCCAAACATGAAGGCAAACTACATTTGATCTAAGATAGCAAAGGTCATCAATATGATTATGCTTGGCAAAAATTTCCCCTAATGTGTAGGCAGATTACATTTGATATAACATACCAAAGTGTATCAATATGATTCTTGGAATAGAAGAAGCCATGCAAAAGGTTTTTATGGTAATAACCCAAATTCTTAATTATCGTGATATTGTCTATTTTGACTTAGTGTCCTCATGATTTTATTCCATTGTTATAACTTCTTAGTAGGTCATCCATCCCAGTAGTGCTCCTATAGGTCAACCAATACACCAAAGAAACCTAGATGTTTAAAAAACTAATTTATTTTTCTAAGGAATTTCACACCCACCATGAAAAATGCTTAAGGATTGCAGCTCAACATGGACAACTAGCAACAACAGGAGATCTCGATGGTTGAACTACCTTTTTTTTCTCTCCACTTAAATTAATTCTTACCCTTTCGTTTATGTACTTCCGTACTTATTTCTAACTATGGACATGTATATGAGTATACCAAAGATCTATCATATAAATTTTACTCTAGGGTGGAGGGAAAGGCAGCATGCTTAATTTACTCGGTTTCTCTAATTATTTCTTTTTATTTTTAATTTAAATTTGTGTGTGTGTGTACACTATAATTCAACAACGATGACCAGAGAATAATTTCTCTCAAAAAATTATGTTTTGTTCATGGCATCATAGCTAAATTCTGGGTAACCTCAAAATCCATTATGATCAAGATGTTCCATGTATGTAGGGCTGATGGCTAAGTGAAAATACTTCCATTAAAATCGTTTAGGGGTACAAATGAGTTGAGTCAAGCTTGAATTTTGCCTAACTCAAGCCAACAAAATTGTTTGCTCAAACTCAAGCTTGATCTCAAGTGAGTTTAAACTGTATCTTGATTTGTCGCAATAATGATATTGCTTGCGAGGTTTCGCATGAGCTCTAGCGAGAGAAGAAGATGTATCCCTAAGAGCTCAGCAGAGACGGCATGGATGTGATTAACAGCTGGAGAAGAATTCACTGCAAGAGTTCACCAGAGATGGCTTCGATGTAACCTGGGCTGAAGTGAAGATTTTTTTAGAAATACATATGGATAGGTAAGAGCAACTAAAGAACTTTCATAAAATATGAGAAAGAAAACACTTGCATAGTCATTTCACTACTTGAAAATTAGAGAATGCTTTTTGTATACAATTTAATAAGTTTAAGATAATCTACATATACAATATATGTTGACAAACAACTGAGGATGAATACTGAGGATTAGCCAAGTAGTTTTAATTCTTTTGGCTATGGTGAGTTTGTCAGGAACAGTGATTGTTCCATTTTTTCGCTCCATATTTTTAGCTCATCCATTGTAGCTCATTGAAGAAGGCATTGTCGTAACCAATAGTTAGAGAAGAAGTTTTCATAGGAGCGCACATTAGAAAGCATCAATATGACCAGTGGTTAGATAAATGATCCAGCTTGTGAGCCGGCAAGTGAAGCCTCATCAATCTTGAACTCGACTTGTTAGGAAAGTTGCATGCATTTGAAATCTACTATTGTATTTCCAATCTAACGAAGTTTTTGGAGGTGAAAAGGCATCTTATAACAATCAATTGTGTGGGAATATCATAAAAAATCTTAGCATCCTCATCCATGAGAGGCTCACCATTAAAAACACCCTTAAATTCAACTTCTTGGAATCAAGATTTCCAAATTCCATCAAAAGATTAATCTAAAGGTTTTGTTTGATGTAAGACATGTTGGGAGACACTTATAACAAATGATCATTGCCCTTTTCTCAGGACTAGTTAACACACTCTCTCATTGAATAGTTTATTGAAAAGAATTTTAACCATTCATATTTCAATTGTGAATGGAGCATATACGTGAAATTGTGAAAAGGTTGGAGTAGCTCCATTAGAAGATAAGATTAGAGAGAGTCGCATTAGATGGTTTGGTCACATAAAACGGCGGTCTTGCGATGACCCGGTTAGGAGAGTAGAGGTATTAGATTTGACTTATGTTAAGAAAGGTAGGGGTAGACCTAAAAAGACTTGGTTAGAAAATATTAGGAATGACCTTTCGTTATTAGATTTAAACGAGAATTTGACTTTTAATAGGACACAATGGAGAAAAAGGATTCATGTAGCCGACCCCACGTAGTGGGATAAAGGCTTGATGTTGTTGTTGTATATTTCAATTGTCTTCAGTCTACTGAGAAGAATAGACAAACTAAATTCTTGGCTCGTATTTTATTAGCGTTCAGGTGTGATTTCCAGTTATTATATGACAATGCTAGACTAGAATAATGCTTAAGCCCTTACACCGATGACCAACCAATCTTTGTTATATATATATAAAACTAATACTAAACATGCGTCATCACTTAAAACCTTCCTTTCTCACTACATAAGCCTTTATTCATGGAGGAAATACATCATGTTATCTAGTACTTTTCTTTCTCTATTTAGCTTCTAAGTTGCACTCTTTTCTAAATAAATCATGTAATATTTCTCATCAATATATTTTACCTGCTCTTTCTTTGGGTTTCTAATAATTTTGCCCAAATTAAATAAATGTTCTGAGATTTCTAAGCCCAAGAACATTTCAATTTTAATGTCGCAATAACATAATGAATTACTCATAAAGGTAGTAAGGTGCAAATATGGATATGAAGTTCAACAAATACTAAAAATGTGAAAATAATGTAATTCAATAACTGGCACTGCAACTAACAAAATGAAAGAAGCTATTCACAATAATACTTATCTATGTTTGCATTTAATTGAAACATTCTCAAATCCCAATTAAGCACTATTTCAGACAAGCCAATAGAACTATCGATGAATGAAATCTACAAATTCTAGAAGAATTCGTTAAAGAAATCCTCCAATATGAGGGAAGTTGTCCACATTGGAGAGGATACCAAAATCTAAATTATTAGCAATTATGAGAAGGAACAACATCACCAGCAAGCTAAACAACAAAGAAAACTCACTAGATGAAAAGTGAAATGATTGAATGAAAATTCAATTTCTTTCTTACTACCTATTTGAATTGTTTGCTGAAAGCATGCTTTCTGGTGAACAAACAATCACACCAGAAGCTACTCAGAGCAAAAAATGAAGCTCCCACCAAAGCAAAAGATGAGATATAGTAGTCCAATTCTAACTGTTAAAAAGGGTGGTATTCTCAAAATTATGAGTAGCAAGGATCTTCACATTCAAAAATAGCAAGAAACCTAGCTGTAGAGTTAAAAATAGGGAGCAATATATGAATTTAAACTTTATTTGGTGGCTACAAAGCAGCAACTCCCTTGTTAATGAATGCTTTTTGAAGGCTGAAACTAGATCAAGTAAGAGAACTTGATATGTTGTTATTGTTGAAATTCTTGTAAAGAAACGAGAATGTTATTTATCTAAGATAGAGATTATGAAACCTATTAAAAAAAATAAAACTGAACTCTTAAACAATGAGACATTTTTTGTGTAACCGTTGAAATTTGATTAGCAAATTTAAAGTTAAGCGAGCTAGTATGAGAGTATTTTTGGGATGGGTGACCTCATGAAAAGTTACATCAATTGGACAAAATTGTGAGATCATTAGGCTGAAGTAAATAATCTTCCGATAATTAAGAGTTTGGGTCATTACAGAGGTTCATTTTATTATGTAAGAGTCATTTTTCTTATGCATAAATATAAAAAAATCGATCAACATTCAAAAAAACTTCGGTGAATCAAAACCCATAATCAACTAAAATAAAAGAATTTGACCATTTTGGATCAGGTTATCATTAACTGATAACTTGTCACAACTTAAAAGTCTTATTTTGAACCAAGGTTTGATCAATTTTAACATTTAAGTGAAGGCATCCAAAGGTGCAAGTATGCTCATTTGGTGAAGGCATCCACAAGCACCAGTTGAAAGAGGGTTGTAATGGGAACTAACTAGGGCAGGCTTCAACGACACTAGAAATGTGTTAGGAAAAGAGGAGTCATGGATGAAGCTTGTTGGAAAAGGCATTGAGAGGCACCACTTGCCAAGGTGAAGATAAGTTCACAATCGAAACTCATCAAGGGCTTTAATAGGAGTGACGATGTGTGAAAAAAAATATTATTTCACAATGGAAGCTTGTTGAGGGCATTGATAGGTGCGACGACATGTGAAGGAGAAGTGGATTTAATGATAGGAGTTCACCAAGGGCATCAACAAGAGTTATGACATGCAAAGCAAAATATGCTTTCACTACAAGAGCTCGTTGAAGGCATTGATAGGAGAGACACCATGTGAAAGAGAAGGTTGTTCGAATTGGCTTCGAACAAAGGTTCGAATTTGAACTAGTTTCAGTTGCAACATACTTTAATAAGCGTTTCTTGTATAAAAATAGGGTAATTCCATTCAAAATGAACTTTTGTGCATATTTCTTTTATAAAATACAAATGTCCCTTTATTTATTTCTTAAATATGAGCATACATTTCTTGATTCTAGAAAATGGAATTTATATATGTAGGACTTAAAATATTATGATTTGCATATTTAACACCTAAAATTCACTATTTATGTTATTTAATATTCTGCTAACAAATCTTGTTGGACCCTCACCTAACACGAGGATGAAAGAGGTAGATTATTACTGACCATAGGTCTTTGCTAGATTTGTAGCCAAGGATTGGCCTTCGGCCCTTCACACAATCAAGTAAGGGGATAAATATTTGGAGAAGATTAGTAGTGTTAGTTCGTCGGATTTGGCAGAGCCATGAACCTGTCAGCATGTCGTTTGAGTTTATAGATCCATTTACAGTCGATGATTTGTTGGTTGTCAAGTGGAGGAACTAAGGATCAAGTTCCTTGAGATTGTAATGCACTAAATTCAGAAGACATTGCTGACGTCATTCTGAATGTTTTACAACAAATGTATAACAGATTGGAGTGGGCTAAATAATATGCTGGAGATTAAGAATGATATGAGGTTTAAGAGACCCAGTATGCAGGCGAGTGATCATGTGATGCCGTGGAAGTCATGGTAAGTTTGGAGATGCATTTGCAGATGTTGTAGAAGTAATTGGTGAAGTAGACGAAGAGGTCTGGGAAATGGATGAAGAAGTGTTTGGTGAGTTTGATACTATTAGAGCATTTTCAGAGAAGTGTATAGAAGTATTGTTTTGTGGTATTGGAATTGTAAGTGGGATAGGAGGAAAGGAGCTGAGTGGAGCTGCTGTAGTAGTAGTGGGATGAATTTCAAAAGATGGAAATGGGGTTGTTTCATCAAAATGCATGTCTTGAAACAATAATGTGCATTGTAGCTGAATTCTAACATTTGTAGCCTTTTTGAGCAGTGGCATAGACTAGAAAATGTAGAGTGCTGAGCGAGGGGAAAGTTTATGAGGAGCATAAGGTCATGACCAAGGATAACAACGACATCCAACAGAACGAAGATGTGTATAGTGATAGGAAATACTTGATTTCAAGTATTCCCTAATCACTTTAGCAAGAAATCTCAAAGCGAACTGCTGTCCACAGCAGGAAATCAGCCAAAAACAGTAGAAAAATAGAGGAAAACTGTAGGAGATGAGGAGAAAACACTTGTATTTTACTAGTAGACAATGAAAATAGTAAAGATACAATTTGTTCTTCAATCCGAGAGGAAGAACAACTCTCCAAAATTCTCCGGCGACGCCAAGAGCCCAAGCACACAAACCCTAGATCTCAAAAGAGAATTCAAATTCAAGATAAGGAGCTAATTCCCCCCAACTCCTGATTATACAAAAATTAATCATAAAGGACAATCATAAACTTCCTAAAACAGCCTCTCACGTTCAAAATTTTCCTCCTAAACTCTCCCTCTCAAGCCCACGTGGACTCACGGTTCTGCCGTTTCCGCCCAGGCCGCGTCTCGCGTAGACGCGGACCGGTCCCTGTTGGACCGGTCCAACCGGCCCATCCTGGGCTGGTCTAACATTACCGCCCTCCCAAAGAATCACCTTGTCCTCAAGGTGAAAATCTGGAAACTGCTGTTTCGCCATCTCGTATGGCTCCCACGTGGCCTCGTAGTCAGGAAGGTTCTTCCACTGGATCAACACTTCCTTAGTTTCATCTTCTTTCTGGCGAACACCCCTCAGCTCCAAAGGTTCCAGGATCACCTCTAACTCCTCCGTAAGTGTCGGCAGTAGCTCGGGAATGGCGATGTGATCACCAATGACCCTTCTCAGCTGTGAGACGTGAAAAACCGGGTGTATAGTCGCCGATGGGGGTAATTTCAGTCGATATGCTACTGCCCCGATCTTTTCTATCACTTCATAAGGACCAAAGTACCTTGGAGCTAGCTTTTCATTCCTCCGGTTAGCGACTGTCTTCTGTCTGTATGGGCGGAGCTTCAAGAACACCTTATCCCCTGCCTCAAAATGGATATCTTTTCTATGCCCATCTGCTTGCTTCTTCATGATTTGCTGCGCCCTCAGCAAGTGCCTTTTAACTCCTCTAGCACTCGGTCCCTCTCCTCCAAATACTCCTCTACTGATGAAACAGGAGTACTACTGCTCCCAAAGTGTACCAAGTGTGGGGATCCCGTCCGTACAACACTTTGAATGGGGTCATTTGTGAGCCGAGTGAAATGACGTGTTGTACCATTACTCAGCCCAGGATATCCACTTCGCCCATAGCTTTGGTGTCTCTGAAACAAAGCATTTGAGGTACGTCTCCAAGCTCCTGTTGACTACTTCCGTCTGTCCATCCGTCTGTGGGTGGTAGGCTGTACTTCTCTTGAGCACTGTTCCCTGCAATCTGAATAGCTCCTTCCAGAAATGACTGAGGAAAACCTTGTCCATATCTGATACGATCGCCTCTGGCACCCCGTGTAATCTGATCACTTCTCTGATAAAGGCTGATGCTACTGTTATTGCGGTGTAGGGATGTCAGAGGGGAATGAAAATGGGCATACTTGCTCAACCTGTCCACCACTACTAAGATCACTGTGAACCCCATTGAACGGGGCAGCCCATCTATGAAATCCATAGATATCTCCTCCCATACTCTACTCGGCAAAGCTAAAGGCTGTAGTAATCCTCCTGGTGACATAGCTAGGTACTTACTCCTTTGACAGACCTCACATCTGGCCACCATCTCCTCTACATCTTTATGTATCCCCTTCCAGTACAGCTCCCCAGCTAGCCTCCTGTATGTCTTTTGTACGCCTGAATGGCCCCCTATTGCACTCTCATGAAACTCCTGAAGTAGGTTTGGGATGTGGATCGACGTCCGGGGCATCACAAACCTCCCCTGATACAGCAGCTTGTCTCCCTCCATGGAGTATCCCGGGTGGCTATCTGGTTCCTTCAGTAACTCTGTCCTGATCTTTCCCAAACTCTCATCTCTAGCTCTTTCTTCTCTGATGGCCTCCCAATCAAGCATCCAAGGCACGGATAGAGCAACTGTCTGCAATTCCTCCATACATCTGGATAAGGCATCGGCCGCCTTGTTCTCCACCCCTGGCCTGTACTGAATCTCAAAATCGTACCCCAGTAACTTGGACAACCACCTCTGATGCTCTTCCATCATTATCTGCTGTTCTAAGAGAAATTTCAGGCTCCGCTGATCAGTCCTGACAATGAAGTGTTTACCAAGTAGGTAAGGCCGCCATTTCTGAATGGCCAACACGATGGCCATCAATTCCCTCTCATATACTAATTTCATCCTTGCTCGAGCAGTCAATACCTAACTGAAATAAGCGATGGGTCTCCGATTCTGCATAAGTACTGCACCCAATCCGTATCCCGATGCATTGGTCTCCACAATGAATGTCTGAGTAAAATCTGGCAAAGCTAGGACCGGCACTGTAGTCATTGCCTTCTTCAGGCTCTCGAACGCGGATGTGGCTGCTTCTCCCCACAGGAAACCATCCTTCTTCAATTGCTCCGTAAGTGGCCATGCTATGGTGCTATATCCCTTTACAAATCTTCTGTAATACCCTGTCAATCCCAGAAATCCTCTCAGCGCCTTCAGATTCTTTGGTAGTGGCCACTTTAGCATTGCCTCAATTTTGGAGTGATCAGCTGCCACCCCTTCCTTGGACACCACATGACCCAAGTACTCTACACTGGCTTGTGCAAAGCAGCATTTCTTTAAATTTGCCCTCAACTGGTGCTCCTGCAATACCTCTAACACTTTCTTCAAGTGTTCCCAATGTTCGACCTCTGACTTGCTGTATATCAGGATGTCGTCAAAAAATACTAACACAAACCGTCTGAGATAAGGTTTGAAGACCTTATTCATCAGGGCCTGGAAAGTAGCAGGTGCATTGGTGAGGCCAAAGGGCATCACCAAGAACTCATAATGGCCTTCATGAGTTCTAAAAGCTGTTTTGGGAACATCTTCCTTCCTCATTCGAATCTGGTGGTAGCCCGATTTCAAATCTATCTTGCTGAAAATCACGGTCCCACTTAATTCATCCAAGAGCTCATCGATAACTGGTATATGAAACTTATCAGGTACAGTCTCCTTGTTGAGTGCTCTGTAATCTACACAAAACGCCAGCTGCCGTCCTTCTTTTTCACCAACAGAACGAGACTAGAGAAAGGGCTGTTGCTGGGTCTGATGATCTCTGCCTCCAGCATCTCTCTGATCAACCGTTCAATTTCATCCTTCTGGAACTGAGGGTAGCGATAAGGACGTACACTGATGGGTGATACTCCTTCCCTCAACACAATAGCATGCTCATGCTCCCTCTGCGGTGGTAATCCCTGAGGCGGCTGAAACACCTCTTGGAACTGTTGAATCAACGGCTGAACGGAGAGGGGTATAGCTCCTCCCTCCTCCACTCCTGCCCCCTCCAAACTATGCAATTCCACCAGGTAGCCTCCTCCCTCCTGCTGAATGGTTCGGATTAGGGATTTGAGAGAAACCCCCGCCTTGGTCAACCCAGCGTCTCCTTGAATCGTTCTCCTTCTCTCCCCTATCACAAGTTCCATCCTCAAAGTCCCCCAATTAATCTTCGTCTCCCCCAATGTACGCAGCCACTTCATCCCTAAGATGACGTCAGTACTCCCCAATTCCAAAGGAAGGAAATCTTCCTTCACCTGGATTCCCTGAATCTTCAGCACCACCTCTCTACAAACTCCCCTTCCCATTTCCACCTTTCCCGTGCCCATCATCACCCCATAGCCACCTGTGTCCACTAACTCCATCCCCAGCGATTCCACTATCTGGGTGGAAATGAAGTTATGGGTTGCCCCACTATCAATCAACACCACCACCTCACGGTCAGCTATCTCTCCTCTCACCTTCATAGTGTGACTCGGAGTGAATCCCACTACAGAGTTCAGAGAGACTTCTGCTACATCTAGATGCAACTTCTCATCCTCCACCTTGGGGTCATTCCCACCTCTCTCTTCGTCTTCCTCATCTTCACAAACGAGGAGAACCTGAAGAGAGCGGTCCTTGCACCTGTGCCCCGGCATGTACTTCTCATCGCATCTGAAGCACAACCCTTTTGCTCTTTTGTCCTGCATTTCTTTGTCGGTCAATCTTTTGAACTGTCCCCCATTTCCTCCTCCAGTCTTTTCCTTGGGTGCTTCCTTCTGACCCCCCGGCGCTACCCCTTTGGAGGGTAATACCGCAGTAGTCATCTTGTACGATCCCCCTGAGTAGTTGCCTCGAGCTCCTCTTTCTGACTTCTTTTGATCTTCCACCAGTTGTGCAAGCTCCATCGCCTTGCCTAAATTCCTTGGCTCCAGCACTCTGACCGCTGTTCTTATCTCAGGTTTGAGCCCCTTCATGAAATTTCCCTCCAGGGCTGATTCTGAGATATGATCCAAACGGCTCGCTAAGTACTCAAATCTGTCTCGGTAGTCGGCCACGGTCCCCTCCTGAGTCAGAGCAAAGAACTGCTCATAGAAGTCTCCTCCCCCATCGGCTCGGAAACGCTCTAATAAACAATCCTTGAACTCTCTCCAGTTCCTGATAGGTTCTCTCCTGTCTCTCCACTGATACCAGGCCAACGCCTTCCCTTCCAGACACAAACCTGCCGCCGTTAGCTTCTCATCATCTGTCAATCCGTTGACTGCAAAGTAACGCTCCACCTTATAGATCCAGCCATGGCCATCTTCGCCCTCAAAGATGGGCATCTTCAACTTCCTCACCTTCGGATCCCTTCCATTGCCCCGGTACTCTCCATAACCTCCCATTCCTCGAAGATGAGGTGCTCCCCAAGTGTCCCGGTCCTCCCTCCGACGCTGGTATCCGAGTTCGTCGTCATAATCCCCCCTTCCTCTTTCGAAATCAGCACCTCGACGCTGATACTCTTCTCTCATTTCTCCAAAATCTGCACTACCTTCATATTCCCCCCGCCTGCCTCCAAAATCAACACCTCGACGCTGAAAATCAGCACCTCGACACTGAAAATCAGCACCTCGACGGTCATTTCCCATGCTCATTTCCTCTCTAGACAGTGGCTCTAGAGGTGGCATGTCGTCGTCCCTTTCAAGAATCTCCACCTCCGGATTCCTCCTCCCCCGGATTGGGTTTGGATTTCCTCCTACGCCATGGCCGTCAGTAGTCTCTCTCACTTCCGATGTCTCCGGATTGGTCTTCATCTCCAATAGTTTCTTCATCATTTCTTCCATAGCCGCGAACCTCCCTTCCAACCTGTCATTGTTGGTGGAGATTTCCAGGAACTTTCCCTCCAGATCTGTCTTCAGTTGTCCGAACTTGCCTTCTAATACTTCCACATTCTTTCCGGCCATCTTTCTTCTGTCGGATCCCAAAAAATCTTCTTCCGGAAAAGATAAACTTGCTGAAATTTCAAAATATCAGTCGCTGGTGGTCCCGAATCGATGCTCTGATACCAATTTGATAGGAAATACTTGATTTCAAGTATTCCCTAATCACTTTAGCAACAAATCTCAAAGCGAAATGCTGTCCACAGCAGGAAATCAGCCAAAAACAGTAGAAAAATAGAGGAAAACTGCAGGAGATGAGGAGAAAACACTTGTATTTTACTAGTAGACAATGAAAATAGTAAAGATACAATTTGTTCTTCAACCCGAGAGGAAGAACAACTCTCCAAAATTCTCCGGCGACGCCAAGAGCCCAAGCACACAAACCCTAGATCTCAAAAGGAATTCAAATTCAAGATAAGGAGCTAATTCCCCCTAACTCCTAATTATACAAAAATTAATCATAAAGGACAATCATAAACTTCCTAAAACAGCCTCTCACGTTCAAAATTTCCCTCCTAAACTCCCCCTCTCAAGCCCACGTGGACTCACGGTTCTGCCGTTTCCGCCCAGGCCGCGTCTCGCATAGACGCGGACCGGTCCCTGTTGGACCGGTCTAATATATAGATAGGGGGAGTGTTGTATAAAAGTTGAAAAGGAGATGTAGATAAAGTGGTGGTCAAGGGAAGGCGATTGATGAGATAGACAACAGTAAGAATTGTATTTACCCAATAATGAGTTGGGAGCTGGGAATCAACAAGTATTGTGTGAACAATATCAAGAAGGTGCCTGTGTTTTCACTTAGCAATGCCATTTTGTTGTGGTGTATGCAGACAAATATATTGGTGATGTATGCCATGCTTCAATATGGACAAGAGATGATTATTTAGAAACTCTCCACCGCCATCAATGTGGAGAGTACATATAGGTTGATTTAAATGTTTTTCAACTTGATGAATGTATGAGTTAAATCGAGTTTGTATTTGAGTGGGTATAACCATGTATAACATGAATAATCATCGATTAGTAAAAGATAATAGCGATACCCATTATGTGAAACAATTGGAGAAAGACCCCAAACATTTGCATCATTGCATGAACTAATTCAAGTGGAGTTTGTGAAACATGATTTGATTCATGTAATGGTAGTTTGTGACTCTTAGCAAGAGCATAAGATGTACAAAAGGTGGGAGAAGAGGAACTATATAAAGTAGGACATGATTTTGTAAAAACAATAAATGTAGAGTAGCTTGGATGTCCCAAGAGTCGATGCCATAACATAGCAGGTGATGGAGCATCAACGGAAACAATAGTAGCCAAGAAATTTCGGGTGGTTATTGAAGCAGGCACCGAATATAAACCATTAAGACATGGATCTTGGAGAAGGATGAGATTGTTCTTCCAATCCTTGACAATAAAATCATTATTGTCAAACAAGATAGAACAATTATTGTCATTTATGAGTTTGAAAATGGAAAGAAGTTTATGAGTGAGATGTGGTACATGAAGTAAAGGGTTAAGTGAAAGCTTATGGGATGGAGTGGGTGGAATACTGTTGCCATAGTGAAGTATGGGAAGAGGGGTATTGTTTCCTACTAGAACTTGGTCAGAGCCAGAGTAAGAAGCAGCTTGTTGTAGAGAGTTCTGATCTGGAGTAAGATGGGAAATAGCTCCACTATCCAAATACCAGGGAGAAGAAACAGAGTCTGCAACCAAGGCAACATTAGTATGTGTGCAGGTGGTGAGTATTGAAGATTGGTTCTATGCCAACAGGAGGGAGCTGAATGTCCTTGTTTGCCACAAATTTGGCAGTCACTAGAGAAGCAAGATGGATGATTGTGAGAGAAATTATTTGGGGAGTTGTATCTTCTGCGACCACGAGAAGGGGACCTGCCATGAGTACAATCATGAGTAGTTTTAAGAGCAAAATGAGAACCTGCTGTAGCAACTGAGTCATTGACATGAAGATCTTTCATAGCATCTTTGGTCTGATTGACCTCTTCATTACACAGGAGGGAGTAAAGATCGTTGAGGCTAATGAGAGTGAGTTTTATGCGTATCGCGGTTTTGAAAGCTTGGTACTTTGCAAGAAGTCCATTGAGAATATAAAGAATAACATTCTCGGTGTCAACCAAACCTCCGGCAGCAGCTATGTTGTCAACTAGCCATTTAACCATGGCAAGATAATCAGTCATGGATTGATTTTACATAGCCAAAGAATGCAACTCATTTTTGAGTTGAATAACTTTTGATCGATTTGTAGCGTAAAAGTGTCTTTCAAGGGTGGCCAAAATTGAAGCACAAGTATTCAGATTGTGGATAGAGGGTAAAAGAGAAGGAGAAATGATGGAAAACAAGGCAATTGATAAGTTTTGATCCACCAATAACCAAGAAGAGAAGTGAGGATTGAGAGTAAGATAGATGCCCAGTTTCAAAGGGCAGAGATAGGTATCATCTAGGTAATATGAGTAACCATTAGCAGCAAATAGTTTACTAAAATATGATGGAATCTTAACCAATAAACCTAAGAAATCTATATTATCTATATCTATATTACTATTATAAGTGTCGCTTGTGAATCTTCCTTGACAGCATCTTGAACGTACGTTCCAAACAGCTGAATAAATTTTCTCCCTTTATTTTTGGACTATTCGTATCATCACATCACTTGAAAAACTAAATTTCCCTGTCGCATTTCATATCTTATGAAACCTTCCTCGCTACTCTCACTATTCCGCGCTCTTCTCCCTTTTGTTCACACGCCCCAGACGGAACGAAGGCTCTCCGCCTCCCTCTCTCTCCTGCGACCGGAAGCCCGCCAACGTCCTTCCCGACCTCGCGTGAGAACCGTTTGTAAAATCCAGCCGCACAAATGGCGTAAGTCCAACCTTTATTTCGCAACCCTTCGTCTTCCCAATATTTTTCTTTTTTCATTTGCGTGCATCCTCGCTTGGCATTCCCGCCCTCTCTTGCGTGCGAACTGTCTGCCTTTCCCAGAGCTCTATCGCGTGCTAACCTGCATGGTTCCCTGCCCTCTCTCACGTTCACGGAGGCTTCCCCGCCTTCGATTTCTTCTGCGGTGGAGAGGTAAGTTCTTTTCTCCATATGATTTCCATCCTTCATTCTCAAAGGTTCTTTGACCTCCACCCTAACCAGTGAAGGAATACAGTATAATACGGCGTTAACTTCTTCTTGAAACTTTTTCACCATGTAGAGCTTACGCAGTTGATCCTCCATATAAAATTTTGATTTTAGTTTTGAGCTTTTATGGAAAGAATCGCGATATGCATGTGCTTTATTTTCAAATTTACATTTTAAAGTGGAGTCATACTTGCAAATGAACTGCTTTAAGGATGTCTTAGGATAAATGAATCCATCAAAAAAGGAATTTACATTTTCCTTATGCTGAGTGCTGGACATACCTGCTCAAAAGTTTCTTTTACAAAAGCAGGTACGCATGAATGCCTATTTTTATGTAGAGTCCTCAGCCATTCTTCAAGTACATATTTCTTCAAGCACATATTTTTCAATCATAATTTTCCACTCTTCTTCAGACTCATCAGCCCTCAATGAGTCACACAAATTTTTTCACCATTCCCTTGATGGTTTATATTCAAGTTATGCCCCCAAATTCTCCTACATTTGCTTCATTATATTCAATAAACAAAGACATTGACGGAAGCCTGGAAAGATCTCTGCAACTGCTTCTTGTAATGCCTTAAAACACTTGGATACTTCATGACATGCATGATAACCATGACTTAAATAACCACCTATAGGACTCAACACTTTTATCATACAACACTTAAGAAAATATGTGGTTAGCGCTGTTTGTGAGACTTAAATAAGCGTGGCAATTTAATTTTCTAGATTGAATTTTCATGTTTCTGCAACTATTTAAGCTCCAAGAATTTAAGTTGATGCAGGATTAAGGAAAGTTGAAGTATTGTTTTCATTAATCCATCTGCATTAAAATTTGTGCCTATAAACTTTAAGTTTTCATTTTTGTTCCAACAATTAACTGTTGCATTAAAATCTGTGCCTATAAACTTTAAGTTTTCATTTTTGTTCCAATAATTAACTGTTGCTTACGACTTGCTTCAAACTGATATTTTCTTAATGTGCATCTTATTCGTTTGTTCCTGTCATGGGGACATTTAGTTGGCTGCAAAAGGTGCGAAGTAAACTAATTGTATGAAAAATAGCTTCTAAATAATTGTTTACTGTAAGAATAATTCCGATGCATACATGAATATTTTTTAATCCTTTATTAGTTTCTATTTTCTGTTGGAGATTTTTGTTACAATATTTAATCTTGTTGGCTTGTGTTTTTGAAAGGTGTTGAGATGGTTTGAAATTTTTTGGCACATTATAAATCATCAATTTACCTTCTTCAAGCATCAGTTTAGTAAAGTATATTTTCTCTATTAGTAATATTCACTAAATTTAAGAACATTACTGAATTTATTGCTTTTTAAAGGCATAACTTCAATTGATGTTGTTGTAGTGTTTCATCCAACAAGCGATGGAAATTGTATTCTTGTCGTTTTGTAATTATAGTAGGATTTATTTTTCTTTGGTAGATTTTTGATGTTCAATATGTTGCTATATGGTGTGGTGATGACGTGGTTAACTATGATTGTAATCAAGCAAATCTTTGATTATAAATTTTACTATATAAATGCTCTTTTTTGGCTCAACTTATTAACCGTTTCAATGTTAAATCATGGTGTAGGTGCGCAATTCTTTGGAATGGAGGTATTGTTTCAATATAATAGTAGTTATTGATTTTTGAATTAATGACTAGATGTTCTATAATGGAATTATGGCATAATTTTTAGAGTTATTAGGATAATGAAGGTTTTTCTTGTAGTATAATTATTTTATCTAATTTTGTGATGTTCTTATAACTGTTTTAAATCATTGCTTATTTTGTGATACTACACTTACATGAGTTATTTTTTACTCTGTGATCCACCTTTTATATGATAAGGATTTTGTATTATTGTTAAATGGTTGCTCAAATATATAGATGAATGAAATGAAGATGTGATTTATTTGCTCCTGAATGTAGATTTTGGAATGGAATTTATTTTTCATCGGCTAAAGTTTTATCAAAGCATTTGTTCTCTCGCTGCTATGTTTTCAAATTATGTTCATTCTTATCAAGTTTTTTATAAAAGCATTTGTTCTCTTGTTATGATACTCTCATCAAGAAGTTTTACATGAACTTGAAAATCACTGTTGATAACTACTTAAGGAGAAAGGTTGATTTTTGCAACTCCAAAGCAATTGAAAGAATTTATAGGGAAATTGGATAGAAAATTAGTTATGTGGATTTTCCCCGTTTTACTTTCGCTATGATGCTGGCATGGCAGATCCCAAGCAATACGTATGAAGAGTTCTATTTGGTTTGTTTTGTCTCCTTTCACTACAACTCATTATTGCCATTGGTTCTTAATTATTTCATGAT
Source organism: Dendrobium catenatum (assembly GCF_001605985.2). Lineage (NCBI taxonomy): Eukaryota > Viridiplantae > Streptophyta > Magnoliopsida > Asparagales > Orchidaceae > Dendrobium > Dendrobium catenatum. Next base: position 556,055 of record NW_021319857.1, on the reverse strand, counting down.
GGTTGCATGATGCAACCAAATTTTTAGGAAATTAAGATTGCATATAAAATTGACTTGTCTTCCTTCCAAATGACAAAAATACACTAAATAGGACAGAACAAAGTTTTCAACTTCTAATAGAAATCACTTACAGGCTATATTAAAACAAGAAACAACACAACTTATAACTTATAATAAAACATGGCACAACACAATTTAAAACTTACAATAGTTTTAGAGAAGAAAGATACAAATGGAGTGGATACCATGGAGAGAAGAAGGAGATTAGAAATCCGAGACGAATTAGAAGAAGATAACTCACAAGCTAGATAACCCGCGGGTTATATATTCCAAATATTCATCTCCAAAAACCTCTTTAAAACAGCCCAAAACACTTCCTTTTATAGCCACAAAAGAGAGACCAAAAGACAGCCTCAACCGACCCAAACAACCAACCAGCAAAAGGAAAAAAAGGAAGCATTTAAGGCTCTCAGAAACCGAACCACCACAACCAGGAACCGGGACATAAACAGGAACCGAGGGGCCCATGCAGAGGAACCGAATAGCCAAGCGAGCAGGAACCGAACAACCTAGCAGACAGGGAACCGAACAGCCCAGTAGGTAGGAAACCGAACAGCCAACCCAAGCAACCAAGAACCGTCTATCTCCCAAATAGACCAAACCCACATGAACCAAACCCAAATCAGCCTAAGGAAAATGGGCCAAGCCCCAGATGAAATGCTACCCATAATTAAATGCCCAACTATGCAAGCCTTGCTTGCATCAAATCTCCCTGGTTGAAAAATCTCATCTCCTGATGAGATGACTTCAGAACTTCCATGACATGCTGAAGGAGTCTTATCCAATTCTGAAATTAAAACCAAGTACTTTATCTGGATCATTTCTTTTTCTTACTTAAATTGGTCTTGAAGAATTTGCTTTCTCTTTTCGTATTTTTCTCTACATAAGTGCATTTTATGTTGAATTTTGTACAACTCGTTCTGGATGAGATTGATAGAACTTCCTTGAGGGGGAATCCATTTGTTTGTTGGAATTGGGACTTCAAGATCACTTAGTTGATTTTCACCAACTTCAAATTCGACTTCGTCTTGATTTGGATCCTCTGTTTGTTGATGAGGGTCCATAATTTTTTTTTGTAACAGAAAGGAAGACACAAAACCTAGTCTCTGATACCAAATTGATGCAACAAGAAAATATTGCAAAATAGACAAACTAACGTCTTCCTTTAAAACAAAACAAAACAAAATCATACAACTTAAAATAAAGGACACAACAATACCATATGACTAATCAAGCCTTACAACTTTTTTGAGAAGAAAGATACACGTGGAGTGGAAATCGTGGAGAGAAGAATTAGATAAGAAGAAACCGAGATGAATTATAAGAGAGGGGAGGTGAAGGAGACTAGCTCGCAAGCTAGAACAAAATCCGCAGGTTTTACATTCCAAAAAACATAACATACTCTTTCTAAAAATTGCCCAAAACTCCCCTTTAAATAGGATAAAAGCAACCCAAAGGACACCCAAACAGCCGCCCAAATAGCCAACCAAAAACAGGAAAAAAGGTATCATTTAAGGCTCCCAGAAATCGAACCACCACAATCAAGAATCGGGACAGAAACAGGAACCAAGGGACCCAGACAGAGGAACCAAGCAACCAAGCGGGCAGGAACCGAACAGCCCAGCAGGCAGGGAACTGAACAACCCAGCAGGTAGGGAACCGAATAGCCCAGCAGGCAGGGAACGAATAGCCTACCCAAGCAACCAAGAACCGTCCAGCTCCCAAATAGACCAAACCCACATGAACCAAACCCAAATCAGCCCAAGGAAAATGGACCAAGCCCAAGATGAAATGCAGCCCATAATTAAATGCCCAAATATGCAAGCCTTGCTTGCATCATTGCATTATGTCAAGATCGATTAATCACTGCTTAATTATATTGAGTAGGAAGATATTTGAAAAATAAAGGAAGATAGAACAAAAGTTTTTGAAAGAAATTCAAGTTTGATACATGATGATATCCCCAAATACAATGTCACTTCTTGTTATTAGAACATAAAGCAATAAACAATGTATTTTTTTAAAGTGATAATTAGCATATTGTTATGTTAATCTTTGTTGGTAGTTTCTCATTAATAGGGGGATGAAGAAAATAATTTTGTTAAGATTCTTTTGTATGGATCAAGGTTTTAAAAGGCGAAATCGGGAATCGAGGTGTTTTTTCTAAGCGAGGCGAGGCGTAAGCCTCAAAACGATTAAAATAAATTAATTTAAAATTTTAAATAATGACAAAAAATAACAAAATATTATGTCAACTATGAATTTGAAGATTTGTTTTAAGATAATATTACTTTAATACAAGATTTAAAATAAACTCACTTAAAAATAAAACATCCCCTTAGGATCAAGACCCAAAGCAGGCTCATCATCACTTTAATTGTCTTCAGAAGAATCTTCATAATTAATGTCAAAGTCATCCTCCAACTCTTCTTCATCTAAAATATTTTTTTCTTTATCTCCTATATCAGTTAATATTTTATTAGCTCTAAAATGAAACAATAATAACATACAAAATAATTCATTATATTTAAGAATACTTTTAAATTTTTTTGAAGCTTCAATCTCACTTTGTTTCTTTCTTTTATATATTTGGGTAGTTGCTTCATTGTCTTCTTCATTGACATGACTTTCTTCTTCTGCTTCAACTTCAGATACATCAGCATTCTTAGGAGTAACCCATTCATCATCAGATTATAACTCATCAACAAGTAAAGGGTCAATTTCATTCTCAATATTTCCTTGATTTTGAATTTTAAGATGTCTATCTTTCAGTTTTTTGTTAAACATAACATAAACTAGTTTGTTCATTCGATCTGCCGCCAATCGATTTATTCTCTTTGTATGAATTTGATTGAAGATACTCCAATTA
>NW_021319857.1:539263-553026 GCF_001605985.2 Dendrobium catenatum | reverse complement strand
TTTTAACAATTATTTGTACTACCAAATACCAATAATAAAACAACATGAATACAAAAATATACCAGTCCGCCGGGGGTCCAAGGGGGCGCTGCCCCCTGGCAGGGGTTTCTGGGGGCAGCGCCCCCGGAACAAAATTATATTATAAGAGTAATATTTAAATTCTGCTTGTTATATATGCTTAATACCGAGCGTACCGAGCATGTATCGCTTAGTACCGAGCATGTACCGAGCATGTACTGCGCGGTACCGAGCATGTACAATCTGATGAAGCGAGACATGAAGCAAATAACGGGAAGAAAGATCGTTACCTAGCCGTGAAAAAAGAACCTTTGAGAATTACAAGAAGCTGGAGAAGAAGAAGCGAGACATGAAGCAAATGACGGGAAGATTACGGGAAGCAAGAGAAGAAGAAGAAATAAATTGTTACCTTCGATCGCCTCCAGCTATGTTCGAACTTCGAACTCGACCGAACTGTGGTCGTCTAAGTTGGCGGAGTTCGCCTTTCAGTTCTCACCCGAAGCAGAAGCAGGTATGTTACCCTAATACTCGACTCTTATACGACTCTCACCGCTCGGTCTATATGCTTACAAATCGAAGCGGTGCCTCGTTTCGCTTCGAGGCGTTACGAACCGAAGCCTACGCCCCGTGCGAAATAAGCGCACGCTCCGCCGAATCCAACGAGGCGTAAGCCTCAACTCGCAAATGCTTCGCCTCGCCTTAAGTCGCGTCTCAGTGCTTACGCCTCTTCCGCCTTTTTAATCGTTGGTATGGATTTGCAAACAAAGATTTTGTAATTCTTCAATGACTTGTCTATATTATTATTGCTAAACTCAGCTCGCAATGTTTTATTGCATCCTTTGGACAAAAATAATTCCTCTTATGTGTTTTATGGTTTTTTATATATGTTAGTAATATTTCTTGTTAGGCATCTATAATGGATATTTAATTCTTATGCATTATCTTAATGATAAAGTTCCTAATTCCAGTACTCCATAATATTATATACAAAATTACCTTTAATTATAAATAATCTATTTACCTTATTCAAGCATTAGTTTACTAAAATTTATTTTCTCTATTACAATATTTACTAAAGTTAAGGCAAGGAAACATATTGCTTTTTGAAGGCATAACTTCAATTGATGTTGTTACAGTGTTTGCATCCAACAAGCGACATAAATGGTATTGTTGCCCTTTAGTAATTATGGTAATATAAATTATTTTGTTGTGGTCGATTTTGGATGTTCAATATGTTGCTATGTAGTGTGGTCATAGAGTGGTTAACTATGATTGTAATGAAGTACATATTTGATTATAAATTTTACTATGCAAATGCTCTTTTATGGCTCAACGTAGTAATAGTATATGGTAGATCATGGTGTACATGTGCAACTCTTTGGAATGGAGGTATTGTTTCAATATAATAGTAGTTATTGGTTTTTGAATAGGTGGCTAGATGTTCTGTATGGAATTATGGCATAATTTTCAGAGTTATTAAAATTATGAAGTTTTTTCTTATAGTATAATTATTTTAGCTACTTTTGTGTTATTTTTTTAATAATAGTTTTAAATTTATTAGGCCATTTGGAGCATATGGTATTATAAGATTTATAATCATTAGTTATTTTGTGATACTACACTTATCTGAGCTATTTTTCACCATGTGACTCACCTTTTATATGATATGGCTTTTATATTATTATTAAATGGTTTTTGAAATATATAGATGAATTAAATGGAGATGTGATTTATTTCCTCCTGAATGTAAATTTTGGAATGGAATTCATTTTTCATTCGCTGAAGTTTTATAAAAGCATTTGCTCTCTTGTTGCTATGTTTTCAAATTATGTTCATTCCTACTAAGTTTTATTTAATTTTTTGTTGAAGTACAGAGGATGAATTTGTTGGATCACTTGCTGAATATTGATGTTATTCAAATCATTAAGAGATATCTTATTGCAAGGATTAAATTCTATTTAAAAGTACTAAATTGTAAACTGAATCTTCTGATGGTTTGGAATTCAATATGAACAAACTGAGCTTCTTATATATTTGATTTGCTATGATACAAAAGTATCAATTTATCAGTTTCCGATGGTTTTGAATTCCATATGAACAAATTGAGCTTCTTCTATATTTGTTTTGCTATGGCACAAAAGCATCACTTTATCAATTTCTATTTTTTGTTCAAGATTGTTGTTCCAATATTGAATCCTTTTATTAGTTTCTATTTTCTGTTGGAGATTTTTCTTCCAATATTTAAGCCTTTCGGCTTGTGTTTTTGAAAGGTGTTGAGATGGTTTGGAATTTTTTGGCTCATTATAAATAATTAATTTAGCGCATTATAAATCATTAATTTACCTTATTCAAGCATTAGTTTACTAAAGTTTATTTTCTCTATTAGCAATATTAACTAAATAGGTTTCGCTCTCAATCATCTCACAAGTATATGATGCGGAAAGTATGATCAAAGCATATTCATTTAATATGATGGATAATTGAGAGCAAAGCCTACTACACATCTCACAAGTGTCATTTATGAGATGTGAGATGTGGAATTGAGATGTGCAAAGTATGATCAAAGTCTATATATGAACATGAGCATGATGGAGTTGTAAATAAATGATTAATTTCAAAATGCTTCGCTTGGAGATGTCGAAAGGGTAATCTTACTAATAGTAAAAACCCGCTTGGAATTCTTCCTGTAGCAAATCCCCGCTTTTTATTTTTTTCTTGCTTGTTTTAATCCACTTGGGCCCCTTCGACTTCCGCTCGGCTATTAAACGGGTTTGCCTTTCGTCTTCTCCATTTATTCGTTTTTATTCAACTGCTTCCCTGCTTGGCTCACTAGGAATGGGTTTTCTTTTCCTCTTCTCCATTTCTTCGTTGCTGCTATATATATTAAAATTGCTACTAATTTAGTCTTCTAATGAATGTTATATTTATTTTAAGTAGGGCACATGACCAATTATATATTTCTGAACTCCGTATAGGAAGCAATTTTAAAACAAAATTAGGTTAGATTTGAAATTGAGACCTTTACCGTTAGAAACATGGGTGTGCATGGTCTTACTTAGAGCTCTTTGATAACATTGTATGCAGCATGAAAGATCATTTTCCCCTCCTAATATTTTTAACTACTTGTAATGAAAATTTACCTTGCACAATCATTGGTTTTTCTTACATTAAAAATTCTTGTAAGCTCAACAAATTTCTTCAAAAAATAGAAATGTTTACAATTGCTTTCCACTATTTCAGATTTGGCAATATTCATGAATTGCATTTGGTTTCATCCTCCAAATTGATAGTATAGTATCAGTTGGGTAATGTGTTTCTTAATGCATGTGGTTGCCCGTTGCTCTAATGGTTATGTACTTATGTTCTAATTTTCTTATTTCATTTCAACTATATGTATTATTCATTGCATATTATATAACAATCTTCAAGTTCTTTTTTTAATGAATTATATGTGATTTGATCCATGTATTCGAGATACGTATGCAAGCTAATATTACAGATTTGTTCTTATCATTTAATTCACCTTCTCATTTCTATATTTATTGTGTGGTGAAATTGAGCATATTAGACCATGTCGTCATTGGCAAGTTATATGTGAGTTTTTGTTCATGTTTGTGATGAATATCTTTATTTACATTTATTACCAATTTTTCTTAACTCAAGCTCTCGTCTACTTCTTTCTCTTATTAAGTGTTTAAGTTACACCATTTTATTATTATTGCCACATCTATAGCTTAAGAATGTTTTTTTTTGTTTGGATCTTGAATATAAAGTTAACATATGTGTGATGCTTTATTCTTGATGAATTTTGGAATCTGAAAGTTCTAATGTCTGCTTTAAAAATAAAATAAAAAAGGGACAGTAGATAGCTATTAGTAATTAAATTCTAAAGCAGTTTATAAACAGTTTCTAAATTAAGAGAATTGGTTTTGTTGCTTATATTAATGATCATTTATATTGAATCTCCATAGTTGTTTTATTTTAATTTATTACCTTCTGGTATTATGATGTAATATTTTATTGTTTATATTTGCTAAAAGTTACTGAAAGTTTTTTTTATTTAACTAAATTCTACCATTGAACATTAATTTCCTTACTGGCTTCTTACTCTTGCTGATAATCGTAGAAGATGCATTATGGTGGGTCTCAAATACGTAACCAAAATCATTGGAATGAAATTATTGACCATGTTGGTTTGTTTAAGTCTTTTAGAGAAACCTAGCTAGGTATATGGTTCTGTTATATATACGCTTATGCTATTCATCAGGACATTACTTGGAACTATGGATAATTTTATTTTGAAGGATGCTACTGTGAGGAAATGATTGAATCTCAGGTTATTCTCCTATTGCTTGCATATAGTAGTAGTGAGTCATATTGCATTTTATTTATATATATTTCTTAGAAATGTGCCTTTCTTATTGTTGCTGTGGTTCAATTTATACGATCAATTGTTTGTTGAGTTTTCTCCCAAATTATCTTGTCATGAATATTCATTTTGATGACCTTTTGCTTTATGTGAATCCACTTGTTTTTGAAGATATAGTTTGCGAGATTTTTAAAATTAGGTATTTAACCACACATTTGCTATAGTTATATATATACCAGAAGAAATTTTATTTTAGATCTTAACCTTATTTTGTCGTTGATCATATAAATTACTGGACTTTGATTTCCATCCATCTTTCTAAATATACTTACCTAGGAATGTGGATAGGTTTATTTCAAATCATGATTGAATATAATTAATAATTAAAATTACTTATAGTGATAAACTTAATAATTTTATATTTTTATAAAAAATATATAATATAAATTTTATATTTAAAATTTTATTCAGCTGACAATAAAACTAAATATGCTAACAAAAAAAAATATAGGTTAGACAAATTAAAAAACAAAATTGCATTTTATGCTCCAAAGTAATATTTTTTGTTGGTCATTGTGGGACGCTGTTATCTTAATTCAATTTACATGAAATTTGTCAGATTTATACTAATTGTTAGTCTTTCTCATTGTGACATTCACTGTTGTTTGCAAGATAAATTAATGCTCTTATAGGTAATGCTTTATTATAGGCATATTTTTGTTTGTTTTGAGTAACTAATTTAGTCAGCTGATGGGTGCTCTGTTGATGTTAACAAATCAATTAATTATAAACCCCTTATGTTACACATAAGTTTATTTTTAAAAAATTTCATTTGATTTTAATGAGTGTATTTCAAGAATATTAGAGGTTAATTAATATGCCTATATTGATATAAAATTTAATATCATTGATATAACATGTTATAAATTATTTATTATTTATTATTATCATTTATTTATTTTTTAAATTTTATGCACGCACGTGCATTTGTACCATTTTGATTAAATGGCTGAACATTATAATTTCCGCACTTATTTTATATTTGCTTGCTCATCTTTTTATCGAAGTTTTGTTTAGATATACTTCTATTCTACAGGAAAATGTTGTAACACAGTCAAGCTTTGTTCTCACCGTGCACTCATCTCAGCTTTCATGAGCCTTCGACATCAATTATTTATGGGAACTTCAAAGACTGAGAATCTTAATCTCAAATCTAGAAAACATCAGCGAGATAAAAAGGGAGAAGCACCATATTATGCTTTCTTCTCTTTGGAAAAGAGGATCTTTGCCTTTTGCCTAGCATTCCGGGCTCTCAATTCCCTTTTGGTGCAGACGTACTTCAATCCCGATGAACACTGGCAGGCCCTTGAAGTAGCCCATCAGATGGTATTTGGGTATGGTTTGAATCTCAAACTCTTTCAATTTCGTTGCTTGCTCAGTGGATTCATTTTTACAGTTTTCTTGGATTGTGTGTAGTTATGGACACCTCACATGGGAGTGGAAGAAGGGGATACGCAGCTATCTTCACCCTTTGGTGTTCGCTCTGCTTTATAAAGTCATGGCCATCCTTCGATTGGATACTCCATGGTTTATGGTGATAAATCTGCATTACTCACATTTTTTTTTTTAAAATTTTTTTCATGTATAATTGATCTCTTACTTATTTTAGATGAAGGCTCCGCGGTTTATGCAGTCAATGATTTCTTCTGTTGGAGACCTTTACCTATACAAGCTTTCCCGAATAGTCTTCAGCCACCGGGTTGCAAAATTTGCTGTATCCTTTTGTCTTTATTCTGCTTTTCATGGGCTATTTAGATTAATGCAATTCCACTCGATCTATAACATCTTAGCTGGTAGATGGTACACTTATGTTAGAAAAGATGATGTCCTTAACTTTGTTTTGAAAGCTATTTTCTCAATTATCAAACTGGTTCATGTTCTTCTGCATGCCACGGACATTATCAAATAGTTTGGAAACTGTATTAACTATTATAGGCCTCTATTATTGGATTTCTTTCCTTGGTATTTCTAAGCATTATGTGCCATTCACTTCAAGGAAGATAGCTTTGTTTATATCAGCACTAGCTTGTGCGATCCGACCTACAAGTGCTATAATATGGATTTATGTTGGAATTTTTGATATTTTGGGAATACAAAAGAAGCTCAGATTCTTATTTCTTGAGGTACTATTCATAGGGTATGTACTTTACTCGAACAGTTTTACCTTTTTCTCATATTGTTGAATAAAATGTATTACTATGTTGACAACGGTGAGGTGGCTAGTAAGGGGTGGAAATGCCCTTGAGTTTGCTTTGTATTCGGAAACTGTCTGAATATGAGAAATTCCAAATACACAAAAAAGAGCTAGAATGGAATACATCACATTTGCTTTGCTTTACGTTAAATTTATTACCTTTTTCTCATTTGTTTATTATTGAAACAAATGATTTGCTTCTTTTTTCAATATCTTAAATTGAATTAGTTAAGTTTCATTTTAAGATTTCTTTTCTATCGTAGGTTTGATTCATGGAGATCTTGCAAAACATTAGATGAAAACTTAGGTAGTTTAATGGGTTGTTTTAACTTCAGTAACATCTATCATTCAAATGATTAGTTTTTATGTGGCTTATCCAGAGCTTGATAGCCATCTTAGCCATAACTGATTGTGAATATTCTGTTAGCTTACACAATATTGATCCCTTTGAGCATCAAGATTCATGGAGCCCTTGCAAAATATTTTAAATGAAAACTTAGCTAGTTTGTTGAGCTGATTATTCTTCAGTAACAGTTTTCGTTCAAATGATTAGTTTTTTACATTTCTAGCATTAGAAATATTTTTGTAGTGAAATAAGAAGTTCTAGCAGGATTATATCATGGATCAATGTTCAAGTAAAGAAACTTGGTTTATATTTTTTTACTGGAGATAGTTTTGATTGCATATGCTCAATATCTGCCATGCTTCTTTACTAAATTAATTTCTGTTCACTTGTTTATTTTCTCCCGTTAACATTCTCCTTTGAACAGGATTTTTGTGTTTGCACTCACTTGTCTACTAGATTGGTGGATGTATGGGTCTTGGACCTTCGTGGCAATTAATTTTATCAGGTTCAATTTTTTTTCATCTGGAGGGGATTATTATGGAACCCATGTTTGGCATTGGTACTTCTCCCAGGGCTTCCCAGCAATGATTTTCACTTTCTTGCCGTATTCTTTATTAGGCATATTCAAGTCGAAAGAATGGAGGCTTTCTGGCCTTATTGCCTGGGTTTTAGGGATCTACAGTATGCTTGGTCATAAGGAATTTCGGTAATCCGGTTTTATTATTATCTTAAGAATCATCTTCTTTAAAGATAGCATCTGTATTTTCTTTGAAAAAATAATTTTCACTATTATCTATATGAAAAATAACTTTGATTTTTCAGGTTTGTCTTGCCAGTACTTCCAATATCTTTAATGTTCTCAGGCTATTCATTGGCAGCATTATCACAATCCAAGCCTTCTCGCCGTGAAAAGGGGAGATTTTTAGGCATGAGATGTACTTCAAGAATACAACTGAGCATTTTATTCCTTATTGCAACTAATATTCCAATGGCATTATATATGAGTCTAGTACACCAGGTGAGATACTCTTTCAGTAAAACATCAATATTAGATCTATTAAATGTGTCTGAGAAATTCCACTTTTACTGTGAAATGCTGGTAATATGTACGTTGCATCTATCTTTGCCTACGTTATAGGTATTTCTTGATTATGTTTAATTATTGTTTAGTTTTTTTCTCTAAACAACTCCATGACCAACATAATAATATATGATCATATGATAGATCTTCATATAGGATACTTTGTTTACGCAGTTTTTCTTCAAAAAAGATTAAAAATCTTGGTTAGAGCTGTTGTTACGGTGGATTGATTCAATGACCTTAATGTAGAAGAGTTTTCATCGTTAATTATTTAGTAAAGGGTAGTAAAGTTGGGCCAATATTTTGAACCTATGCAATCTTTGTCCTGGAGTCAAGGATATTGACACATATATGCTAAGCTTATAAATTATCATGTGAGCTTGCGATTGATATAAGCATGTCCAGTTTGGCAAAGCTAGATAGATGCTTCTCTTTCACCCACTTATAACCCGTCAATAATGGAAGGAGATTGGCAGGAAGAGACTGGAGTTTAGTTGAATCTAAATTAGCATTAGCTTGACACACATCATTTACCAAAATCAAAGCAAAGAACTTGATAGTACACATGATAGCATGGAGAATCAATAAGATTTTGGTTTGGTCATCAAAAGTTTGTACCACGGGCTGCAATCAAATATGGAACAAACTTTTAAAAAAAAGTTGAGTTAATTTTATCGTTTTCTTTTCTTTTTTTATTCATGGGTTTACTTAGATTATGCTGCAAAGCCTTTTGCATGCTCTCTTTCCTTTTTTTGTGAACTGTTGCGCTGTTCTCCTTTAATATAGTAGCTATCTGAAATAAATTTCTGATCCGTTGGTGATAACCTTTCTATGCTTGGTATGCTGGATTTTATTATGGTTGGCTGGCCTAGAAGTTTTTTTAATGATTATTAATACCAATTTTTATAGAGGGGAAGTGAAGATGTGATGTACTATCTATCTAAAGAGGCAAAAGATGGAAAAATTAAGAGTATTCTATTTTTGATGCCCTGTCACTCTACAGCTTATTACTCCTCCTTGCACCATAATCTGCCCATGCGTTTTCTGGATTGCTCTCCCAGGTGAAGTCCCTTACCTTTCTTTTTTTGTTATGCATTTTAACTTAGATGTTAACATCTAATTAAATTTTTCTATTTCAGTCACACTAAGGGCGTCCTAGATGAGTCGGATCAATTCATGGCAAACCCGGCTGGTTTTGTATCAGAGATGTTCCAGCATATTTCATTACCCAGTCACATTGTAGTATTTGATTCTCAAGAAAAAAAATTGGAAGAGATTCTTACTCTATTTTCTTTCAGAGAGGTTATATTGACTCTTTTTTTATACCTATTCAGAACCTTGATGAATTCTCTATCTGGATTCTCTCTATTTTCTCTTGATTGCAATAAAACAAAATCATATTTTTTCCATTCAAGCCACCTAGTTGTTTGCAGAAGTTATGAGGTTTAGGCCTTAGATCAATTAGTTTTGATTAATATAACGAATCTTTCATTTCAGTGTTACAAGGTAGTGGTATGATTCTTTTTTAACGCGTTATCTGAAAAGTAGGGCATTTTAAACCCCTTCTGCAACAATAAGCAATTATTGCTCCAACAGAAAGTGAATTGTTAATAATAGCATTATAACACATGTCAACTCATGGGTGGATAGGATAGGCTAAACTATAGCATGAGAGATTATTTTGTTCTTTAATTCTTTCTACTTGTATAAGCTCAACTGTTTTTTTTTTTTTGACAGGAGAAGAGGTTCTTCCATGCTCATTTTAAAGTGGACCGTGATCTGCAAGCGTCTATAGCTGTTTATGTGTTGAATGCTAGTTGATGAGTATACCTTCATGTTACAGGCCTGTCTTCTATCTTACACCTTTTTTCGTCTTTGTTTCCTTGCTTTTTGCTGACCCCATGTAGTGGGATAAAGACTTGATGTTGTTTCCTTGCTTTTTTATTTATTCCTGCTGGCATGCATCAGATTGAGACTTTGTCAAACCAAAAGTGCTTGCGTTAAAGTTTGATATTCAATGTATCATATATAAACAGATTTTAAATTGTTTCCTATTTATGTTTGTAACTGTGAGTCATAAAAATGTTTATGAATGGAGGGCATGAGGGGTCCCATATCTCCTTTGACTTAGGTTATTCTGCTCATGAATACAGCCAAGACTATCATTTAGTATAAAATGGGCATTATATCGCAATGACCACATCCAGGTACATAAATTTCTGCATCTACTTTTGGAAGCTTTGTCTAGCATTTTCTGTGGATTGGAACTCTTCTATCCCCACTTGTGTCCTGTTGACCTTTCGTGTGCTACTCCCTTCAGCTGCTTTTTGTCCTTCTGTCTCCCCTTTGCTGATTGGATACCTGAAGCGGCTGTTTGGGCTGTTTAGCTCCCTCTCTTCCCCTATATATAGTGACTGTGACTTTAAAGTGAAGTTTTGGAATGATTTTTGGAATTTAAAAACCTGCGGGTTTTGTTCTAGCTTGCGAGCTAGCCCACTTTCTCTTCTCCTCTCTATAACTTTGTCTCGGGCTTCTTATCTATTTCTTCTCTCTGCAAGTTTCCACCCCAATTGTATCTTTCTTCTTAGGGGCTGTTTGGTTGCCTGAATTAGGAGTGTAAAGTAAAACAATTACATGTATTTATTAAATTTGGTTGTTTGGTTAATTTTCAGCGGAACAAAAGGAAATCATCCGAAGTATTAGGCGTGTATTAAGGAGCCTGTTTCACGTGAATTAGAAACTTGTTCAATATGAGCGGGTTATAAATTCATCGGAAGAAATCCTTGGCATCGTCGTCGTGCTGTTCGGCTTCATTGCACGAGAGGCTTCTTCGGCTCCTTCGTTCTTGTTCGACTTCGCTCCTTCGACGAAGTTCCCTTTGCTTGCCGGATCGGATGTTTTGACATTTTTATCAGATCCGCCTCTGCCTCTATCCACTCCTCAAATCTCTCCAAAAACGTGTCTCGTCTTCTCCCAAAAACCTTCTTCTCCCAAAAACGTGCCTCTATCCACTCCTCATCTCCACCTTCTTCTCTGTATCCCTTTCAACAACCACCTTCATCAACAAATGCCACTTCACAGTATGGCCGGCCATCCTCTCCAACGCCGGCCACCCCCCGCTTTCCTCCGCCGGCTTCGAACTCCCTACCGCTTCTTCTCGCTCCCTCCAATCCCCTCCCAACTGGTCCGGCCGCCTCTGGATATGGTGCCGGTTGCATTTTCCACAGCTCCAACAACGGCTCCTATGCAAAAGGCCAAACACCTACGGCAACCCTCGCCGAGTTCTCTCTCGCCGGCGGCGAGCGAAACAATATTGATTTCTACGCATTTGCCTTGTTGATGGATTCAACTTGGCGATGATCGTCAAAGGGGGGAAGGGGAGGTGTGCAGCGACGGGGTGTGTGGTGGATTTGAGCAAGAGGTGTCCGGCGGAGCTGAGGATTGGAGAATGCGAGGTGGCGGTGGCTTGCCGGAGCGCTTGCGAAACAAATCTCCTGCGTTTCTTTTACAGACAACCAAACAGAGCAAAATATTCGAAATGCATTACATTTACTTTACATTGCATTTACTTTACACTGCATTTCTTTTTCAGGCAACCAAACAACCCCTTAATCAATGAAAAGTTTTTAGGTGTTTTTATATTCTAAGATTGTGTTTGTCGTGTGAGTTGTATGTGTTGTCCGTTCTAAAAAATATATAAAAGTTGTAGTGTGTCTTTATTTTAATATTATCATTATTTTGTTTAAGTTTGTAATGGCTATGATAAGGAAGTCCAGTCTATCTTCTTAAGTTATATTAAGGAAAGTCTCGTTTGTGTGTCACCTTAGTAGTATTTTATCTAATATTGTGTGTATTTTCTTATTTTTGAAAGGAAGACGCTTGTTTGTTTTTGCAACCTTAGTTTCCTAAAAATTTTTGATTGCATTAATTTGGTATCAGAGCCTAGGTTTTTTTTGTCTTTTTTTTTTTTTAAGTTTTGGAAAAAAAAAGAAAAATTTGTACCTTCGGCTGCCTTTTGGCCTTCTACCTCCCCTTTGCTGATTAGATGCCTTGTTGTTTGGACTGTTTGGCTCCCTCTCTTCCCCTATATATAGTGGCTGTTTTGTGGCTTTTAAGAGGTGTTATGGAGTGATTTTTGGAGCTAAAATCTGCGGGTTTCTTCTTGGATAGCCTGCGAGCTAGTCCCTTGTCTCTTCCCCTCTCTTTGATTTCGTCTCGGGCTTCTTATCTACTTCTTCTCTCTGCAAGTATCCATCCAATTTGTATCATTCTTCTCTAAAATATATACAAGTTGTAGTGTGTCTTTATTTTAATATTATCGTTATCTTGTTTAAGTTTGTAATGGCTATGATAAGGAAGGTCAAGTATCTTTTTAAGTTATATTAAGGAAAGTCTCATTTGTGTGTCACCTTAGCAGTATTTTATCTATGGTAAGGGGGGCCCACAAGCTGGGCGGAAACATATCAAGGAGGCGGCTTAGCCCGCCTCTTGTAGAACTGGACCGGTTGGACCAGTCTATCAATACTCCCCTTCCAAAGATCCACCTTGTCCTCAAGGTGGAAATATGCTCGTGTTCCTGCGGAGGTGGCCATCCTTGAGGTGATTGAAAAATATTATTGTATTGCTGAACCAAGGGTTATACGGATAGAGAAACATCCCCTCACTCCTCAAATCTGATCGCATCCAACCTGTGTAGTCCCACCAGATAATCTTCCTCCACCTCTTGTTTGTCCCTAACCATGGTTTTAAGTAATGTCATGGCTTTGGATAGTCTTGCATCTCCCCTTATAACCACCTTTCTCCCTTCCACCTTTAATTCCATCGTGAATGCTCCCCAATTGTCCTTGGTTTCCCCCAAGGTTTGCAACCACTTCATCATCACTAGGATAACATCAGTGCTTCCTAACTCTGGTGGGAGAAAGTCTTCCCTTACTTGAATCCCCTGGATAATCAACAACACTCCTTTACAGATCCCCTGTACCCATCATCACCCCATAACAATCTGTGTCCACCAATTTCACTCCTAGTTGGTTGACAACCTGAGTGGAAATGAAATTATGGGTAGCCCCACTATCAATCAAAATAACTACCTCCATGCCTGCTATCTCCCCCCCCCCCCCTCGCCTTCATCGTTTGATTTGAGTTTAACCCTATCACTAAATTTAGGGAAGCCTCAGGCAGATCCAAATGCAGCTTCTCCTCCCTCTCTTCCTTTAACTCCCCCTCACCTCCCTCCTCAGTTTCCTCGTCATCACAGATGATGAGAACCTGAAGAGTTCGATCCTTACACCGATGTCCTGGCGTATACTTCTCCTTGCACCTGAAACACAACCCCTTTGCCCTCCTCTCCTGCATCTCCTTCTCTGTCAGCCTCTTAAAATTTTCCCCACTTCCTCCTACTGGCTTCTCCCTGGTGATCTCATTAATGTTGCCTGATGTATGCCCCTTGGGTGCTAGAAGAGTGGTCGTCGTCCTGTAAGAGCCTCCTGAGCTGTAGCTCCCTTCTCTAGATTCTTCTGATTTTTCACCAGCTGGGATAATTTCATGGCCTCCCCTAAGTCACGAGGCATCAAAACCTTCACTGCTACTCAAATATCTGCCTTCAACCCTTTCATGAAGTTCCTCTTCAATACCGTATCTGATAATCGCTCAACCCTACTAAGTAGGTGCTCAAACTGCTCCCGGTAGTCTGCTA
>NW_021319857.1:510384-539163 GCF_001605985.2 Dendrobium catenatum | reverse complement strand
GAATTTAGGGAAGCCTCAGCCAGATCCAAATGCAGCTTCTCCTCCCTCTCTTCCTTTAACTCCCCCTCACCTCCCTCCTCAGTTTCCTCGTCATCACAGACGATGAGAACCTGAAGAGTTCGGTCCTTGCACCGATGTCTTGGCGTATACTTCTCCTCGCACCTGAAACACAACCCCTTTGCCCTCCTCTCCTGCATCTCCTTCTCTGTCAACCTCTTGAAATTTTCCCCACTTCCTCCTATTGGTTTCTCCCTGGTGATCTCATTAATGTTGCCTGATGCATGCCCTTGGGTGCTAGAAGAGTGGTCGTCGTCCTGTAAGAGCCTCCTGAGCTGTTGCTCTTAGCTCTCTTCTCTAGATTCTTCTGATTTTCCACCAGCTGGGACAACTTCATGGCCTCCCCTAAGTCACGAGGCATCAAAACCTTCACTGCTACTCAAATATCTGCCTTCATCCCCTTCATGAAGTTCCTCTTCAATACTGTATCTGATAATCGCTCAACTATACTGGCTAGGTGCTCAAACTGCTCCCGGTAGTCTGCTACTGATCCCTCCTACACCAAAGCAAAGAACTGCTCATAGAAGTCTCCTCCCCGATCGGTTTGGAAGCATTCGATCAAGCAATCCTTAAATTCTCCCCAGTTCCGGATGGGCCTCCTCTGATATCTCCACTAGTACCAGGAGAATGCCTTCCCTTCTAGACATAATCCCGCGGCCAATAATTTCTCCTCCTTCGTCAAACCGTTGACAGCGAAGTACCTCTCTACTTTGTAGATCCATCCATATGCATCATCCCCTTCAAAAATGGTCATTTTTAGTTTCCTTACTTGCTGGTCGCCGCCGTTTCCCCATATACCTCCATAATTTTCCTTCTCCCAAGTGCTTAGTTCCCCCCACGTCTCTTGATCCTCCCGTGCTATGCCATAACCCAATCCCCCTTCGATATCCCTTATTCTCCCTTCAAAATCAGCACCCCGACGGCCGTAAAACCCCTCATGGCGTTCCCGATCAGCCCCTCTTTGCTCCGCTCCCCCATAGCCATACCTTTCCCCATGTCAATATCCTCTTTCCTCCCTATGAAAAGGCTCCATATAGGGTCTTCTTCTTCCCCCTTCCACGATTTCCACCTCTTCTTTCTCACGGATTTCAGAATTGGTGTTCTTCACTTTTGGGCCCTTCGCTTCGGATGCCGCTGTTTGTGCTTGAAGCTCCAACATTCTTTTCATCATATCCCTGAGATCGGCCACCTACCCCTCCATGGAAGAAATTCTTTACTCCACTGTTTCTTTGATGTGATTCATCTCTCCTTCGAGTCACTCCTTCAAAGCATCAACTTTCTTGGCCGTCATTACAATCCGGAGTTTGTAGATTCACAAAATCTGGAATTTGCCGAAAACAACCCTCCAACGGTCTCAAGACTTGCTCTGATACCAATTTGATAGGAAATACTTGAGTTCGCAAGTAACCCTACCACTAATTGGAAGAAAACAGTGAAAATAAAGCAAAATTTGTGCGAAATCAGCCCCAAAACAGTGGATTGCAACAATGGAAATAAAACAAAACTAACACAAAGAAAGATACAAGTGATCTTCTATTTGAGAGGAGGATCGTTCTCTCCCAATCTCTAAACGCAAGGTCTAGAGCCCTCAAACCTCAAAAGATTCCAAGAGAAACTCAAATCTAAGCATATCTACCTTAGCCCCTTCATGCCCTTTAAATAGCCCTCTCCACCTCCTTAAAAACTTCCTAAGATAAGATATTATTTAATTAATACAAAAGATATCAAATCATTTAATTAATTAAATCTACTTTCCTAATATAAACTAATTTCAAAATTCCTTCCCTTTTCTCCTATTGCCGCCTCAAGGGGGGCCCACAAGCTGGGCGGAAACATATGAAGGAGGCGGCTTAGCCCTCTTCTTGTAGAACTGGACTGGTTGGACCGGTCTATCAGATTATAGTTGGGCCAGATGTAGTAGTGGACCGGTCTATCAGATTATAGTTGGGCCAGATGTAGTAGAGGTCAAATACGTTTAAACCAAAAAGCTATTTTTTATGGATGAATGTCAACCATTTAGTACTTTAAACCAATAATTTTTTCAACTATCTGATGTGGGACTTAACCCAAGTCCTCATGTGCCTTAGAAATCTCCTCTCTCATGAGTTCTCTCCGCATTTTTTTATATTTGTAATAGGATTATGGATTCATATGCGAAAAGGATAAAACTATGAACCATGGGTGTTACACTGATTCAAATGGCAAATTTGTATCACATATTAGGCACAAAATGGACAGTGAATGATTGACATGCTATTTACTACGTTCAGTTGTATGTTAATTTGACATGAAAAATATGAGACCTGATGACAAATTTGTATCAATGTCCAATAACTTGGATGGAAAATTTTGTCCAAAACTATTTTGATAGGAAAATTTGGTTTTAGTATAGCTTATGATCCGGATGAGTTTGCAATCACAGCTCTTCTAAATCATGAAGCTCCTCCAGCTGAAGCCAGACATTCTTTTCATGGGAGAGTTGATGGCTAATTGCCACGCTTTGCAAGGGAAGCCTCCTTTAAGAGGGATGATAACTTGAACCCCAAAGGCCAAAGCATAGGGAGTAGAATATGAATGCCTCAACTAAGTTATTGTGCCACTCCCGCGTATTAGCAATGAGGATTTTCTTAATTGTAAGTTTATGTTAAGCCGTTCACTCTAATAACTTATTGTGCCACTCCGCGTTACAGCTGTTTGGTGCAAGCGACTTTATGAGGAAAGGGAATTGCGTTAATGGTCTTATTATTTCGAGAATTTCAATTGCTTTGATGCTATTATGGTGGGCCACAAAGTTATTTTGAGGTTTTAATAGCTGTCATGATGGCTTTTGATGGATACAGTAGTGTGTAGATGGATTATAAGAGATGAAGCAATTTTGAATCGCCTTCCAGACTGAAGGAGTATCTCTTTTTTCTTTTAACGTAAATCACCAGTACATATGCTATTTATCTTGGCATTTTAACTGATTATTAAATAGCCCATTTTCTGTAATTTCTCACATGTGGGAATGATAAGTCTAGATCAGCTGTGCATAGTTGACACCAGAAAGAACTATGCAAATGCTTTTAGTGAAGCCTTAGGAACAATTACCCTGCTCATAAAATTGAGCAAAGCTTAAGCTCACTGAAGCCTAATAACTTCTGCAGATTATAACCAAATCAAGGGATTTTCTGAAAGGTAAATCTTATTTGTACGCAGGCATTTCATGCATAAGGTTTTTATGATGACCAAGAGACTTCCTTCTCTGCTTTAACATGAAAATTAGCACACTATCTTATTTGTCTTAGTTTTGCATATTCATAAGGAGTAATGTACCATATAATAATTTTATTTGGTTAAGTAATTCTCAAACCTTCCAGTCGAAAGTTTATAAATAAATATGAGCTTATATTGCAGCAGCTCTAAAGATGTTTGCAATTGTCTTTAACATTACTTTGTTCCAAATTTCTTCTGTAGAAAATACAAGCTAAATGATATAACATCTATTGTGGATTAAATGTATAAAATAGTTGTAAAAGGTAGTGTATAATAGATCAAATTATTAGTAGTACACAATAAGAGCAGAAAGAAATATGATAAGCAAGAAGCCATGGCTGAAAAGGAGCTAGAAAAGAAAAGATCGCACTCAAGAGAACATGGTTCTGTGTTCTGTAGGACTCGTTTAAACTACTGGTTGTGACGAGGTTGATGATTTTTCTAATTTTTTTAAGTAAAAGTTGACGATGCAATGAAAGTGGTGGGAAAAATAGAAAAATAACACAAAACATTCAAAATTTTTTTGTAGGTTCTCCCATATTTGATAATTATATCCATACAAAGAAAAATCGATGGCAGTTAAAATCTATAATACAAGTATAGAAGGGGTTGCAATCCTTCTTAGATTAAATTTTAAATTGTCATACAATATAAAATAGTTTGGCTGTGAGGAAGATCTATTCTGCTTCTCTAATTCCTCCCTTAATAAATGCGTATACTCTTCTCAAATTTTCCTATATCTAACACAGCAATTTATATTTTATTCCATGTTATATTTATTTATTTATTTTTCCTAATCTAACTCTTTATGATTGTTGCGTCCTGGAATATTCACGGCGGTAGAGAAATATAAAGTTTAACATCTTAGCTTTGTACGAAGATCCAGCACTCATACAAATAAAAAAAGAGGGTGCAGTATTTAAAGAGACACCAAAATTTTTAAGTGGAAAACCTTTAAAAGAGGAAAAACCACGGGGCCTGACCGATTACAAATGAGGCCCTTCCTTGGGGGAAGGCCTTGGCTTGATGTAATAAATATATATCATATAAAGTGCATTACATGATGGGACTTTGAAAGAATGACTATTGATATGCTTGTTTGATCGGCAAAACTGTAGTCGATGGGCGAAGGAGATTGGAAATACTGTAATATGGTGACGGTGGTCAGAGGGACCGTAGTCGGCTAGCGACAGTGGTCAGAAAAAACCGTTGTCTGGCGATGGAGGTACCGTTGTCTGGCCACGGAGGTCGGAAAGATCGCAATCTGGCTATGGAGGTCGGAAGAACCGTAGTTGGCGGGCGACAGTGGCCACAAAGACCGTTGTCTAGCGATGGATGTCGGAAATACCGTAGTTAGCGGACGATAGTAGTCATTATGATTGTTGTCTAGTGAAGGAGATTGACAAGACCGTAGTCGGCTGATGATGGAGGTCGGAAGCCCGGCGATGGGTGGAAGTTCGATGTTGGGTAGAAGTCCGATGAAAGTCCGACGACGGGCAAAAGTACAGCGATAGGCGAAAGTTTGGCGTCGGGTAGAAATCCGGCGACGAGTGAAAGTCTGACGTCGAGTAGAAGTCCGATGAAAGTTCGGCGACTGGTAGAAGTCTGGCGACGGGCAGAAATCCGGCCATGGGCGGATGTCCGGTGTCGAGTAGAAGTCCGACGAAAGTCTGACGACGGGCAGAAGTTTGGCGTCGGGTAGAAATCCAGCGACAGACGGAAGTTTATCATCAGGTAGAAGTTTGACGGAAGTCAGGCGACGGCGGAAGTCCGACGATGACGGAAGTCCGACGATGAAGGAAGTCCGATGTCGGGTAGAAATTCGGCGTTGGGTAGAAGTTCGACAAAAGTTCGACGATGAGCAGAAGTCCAATGACGGGTGGAAGTCCGACGTCGGATCGAAATCCCCCCTCCATGAGGAATGAGGGGTCTATTTATAGTATTCTGGGTGTGACATGACCAATAACTAGGAGGGAGGGCAAGGGTAATTTGAGAGTGATTTGAATGGATGGCTGATGTGGATTCCGTCGATCATGGACCATTTATTTGGTATTTTAATGTCTTAATGATTAATGATATTAGAATTTGACGATCTTGGGCTCGTTGTATTTTTCTCATCGAGCTGCTCTATTTGATTATAAGTATGACATGTTTGGAAACCGTTTGGTAATCCAAATTATGGTTTGAACCTTTCTAAATATGCTTCGAGTCTTCGACTTGGACCTATTTGAACTCGGATTGAGTCGAGTTTGGTGTCGTTGGGTTTGTATTTCCAATATGTTCATTTCTATTGTAAGTTTGTTGAAATTGGAGTTCATATGGTCTCTAATTTAATTTTTGAAATTTTCACATTGATTTTGCTTCAAGATTCACGCCTGATCAAGATAATTTTTTGATGATATATCAATAATTAGTTTTATTTGCATTCGTCATTGTCACTGGTAAACGCAGACTTTGAATTCCTGAAGGATTTAAGAATTTCTGACGTAACAGTTAAATAAATGATTAGAATTTAAGGCAATTAACGAACAAGTTGTAGTTTTAGATAACAAATTTATTTTTAAATTATTTTGCTGAATTTTATATTTTATTTCCTTATGCTGTATGTTGTTGGTTTAATATGATTGAAATTTTATAACATATATTTGATGTACGTGCAATAATATTATTAATTTATATTTTTATTAATATGATTATTATTATAATTATTTGTAATGATAAATTTATTACTTTGATCTCCTTTTAAAAAAATAATAAATAATTAAATTTTATTCACATGTGTTTGATGCACTTGAAAACTATAATAAAACTTATTGACCGAAGATTATGTATGTTTGACGTCTTCTCTTCGTAGGTAAAAAATTAGACTCAATAATTTATTTTAATACCCGAAAAAAGCTTTTTGATGATATCATGTGGAAAATTTTAAACTGGTTGTTAGAAACTTTTCAATGGTTTACATGGAGAATAAAGCAAGTCGCTAATTAATGATTACTGACCCATTCATTTTATTTTACAAGTAGAG
The DNA here is from genome assembly GCF_001605985.2 of Dendrobium catenatum. Lineage (NCBI taxonomy): Eukaryota > Viridiplantae > Streptophyta > Magnoliopsida > Asparagales > Orchidaceae > Dendrobium > Dendrobium catenatum. Next base: position 532,826 of record NW_021319857.1, on the reverse strand, counting down.
GAATTGGTCCCAACTCTTAAAGCCAAGATGAGAATAGGGATTGAGAGTTGATGTGTAGTAAATAGCTAAGCAAATCAGACCAAATAAATCCTAATGGCATGTTAGTTGACTCATAATAGCTGGACTACAGCTGTTGATGGTGATCGTTGATGAACCCCACCATTGCTGATATTTACTGCACTATTTTTAGCCCTTTTTCTATCATTGAAGCCTTTCTTTCTTTCTATGCATCTGAGCCTTGAACTGCTACAATGTTTATACTTTCACATACCAAAAGCTTAAACCACTATTTAGGCATATATTTCTGTTTACTTTCATATGTTTTTGTATCGTAGTTTTTTCTTCTTGTTTATACGTTACTCCCAGTTTAAAAAATTCCAAGTAAACAATTCACAAAAAACTACAAAGCTTTCAATAGCGTGGAGTATTTCTCTTTACAAATTTCTGCTTAGCCAACTGCGACAGAGACTTGTTCAAATTACTAAAGCAATTTGCATTCACAGGAGGAATCTCACCAGAAATTCTAACTCTTTTGATGAATCCAGCTGTTTGCCACTATTTGTCAATCAAGGAGCGGAATCTTATGATGTTTTATTTGAGATATTCTGTCTTCAATCTTTCCCCAGATGTTATTCGAAGTCTTTTCCTAAAGGAGACGCTGGATTCAAACTCAAAAGAGAGAAGCTTGGTGAACTTAATCATCCCCATAAACTTTCAATTTTTATCTTGAATGGTAAAAAACTGGATTCTTAAGCCACCTTACAAAGGTGCACCACAGCTCAAAAGTCGTGTTATTTTTGACAAGCATCTGCTTGTTTGCAAGCTTGCAATTGGTAAGTCCCTTTCCAGCTATCAAGATCTTGTTCCATTTTGTTTTTATGCCTATTTAGTTAGGTTGGCTTTAATGATTTTGAACCTGGCTTTTCATTTCTTAGGCTTTCATCTTCCACTTCTTTTATGGCAAGTAGTACTTTTCTATTATTATTTTGGACATTTTAAAAAGTTCGATGGTTGAAATGAAGAAAATATTGTGAATTTTAATATCAGGGATATATACTTAATTATCTTCACTTATGTCGATTATGGTAAAAAATTGGGGTGTCAATATTTGACACGACTTGAACCTGACCCTAAAATTTCGAGTTAGGATCAACCCGAATCCGAAATGGGTTCGGGTTCAACAATTTGACCCGTTTCAAAAATCGAGTCTGTTTGGGTTGACCTTTTGATCCAAAATTGACTCGTTTTTTTACCCGAAAACCCATTTTGACCCAGCAATTCAAGATTGACCCGTTTTTGGACCCGAAAATTACTAGTTTTTTTTGTTGGCATCAGGTCATTCGGGTCGTGTCGGGTTGACTCGGACCCGAAGTTGGTTGGGTTCAGGTCCAGAAAACCGACCCGTTTGCAAAAACGGGTCGGTATGGTTGACCCGAATAGTGCCAGGTCAGTTTCGAGTTCGACCTGAACCCGACCCGTGACCCGAAATTGACACCCCCTTCTAAAATAATATCATACATATCAGCCATTCATTGGACATCTAAGTATCTCAAACATCATTAAACAATAATTTCTGGCTAATCAAGATTAGTGCCAAATGAAGTGGGGGGACTAATTTTAATGGTGGTAATGGAACTCTAACCAATAGTCCAGTAATCATCATCCTTTTACTAGAATTTAATATCTACAAAAATGCATTACAGGTAGATAAAATGAACCATTAACAGCATGTGTATCACACCCACCACCATAGATAGATAAACTGAGTTGACAGCCATGAATTCCCACATTGTTACTATATTCTTAAACAAATATGAAGAACTGTTGCAGTGCTTGACAGTATTATTAGCCAGCTGTGTCTGTTTCGTTAGCTGCAAAAGCTACAGATTTTTTTTCCTATAAAGCGACATTTTTAGCATTTTGAAAAATGTATTTTTTTTGGGGAATAATGGGATTGGGACCCCACATGTTTGCAGAAAACAACGAGAGCCTGATAGTGATTTATATGTGCATTAAAATTACGCATTGGGCTGTTACGTACAGGACTTTGTGGGTCTTATTTTAACGATTATTAAGTTGTGATAGGTTGCTGTACTTTGTAAGTTAGCATGCTGAGATCATTAAAAGGAAATTAGTTTTTCTGTGAATCAGCTCATTTATTAAAAAAAATTAGGGTTTAAATATATATTATTGTAAAATAATATTTTATAAGTTATATAGCACTGATATATTAAGTGATTTTTTTAATTATTTTTCCTTTTTTTCATTCATTTTATTATAAATGTTGCTTGAATTACAATCTTTTTTCTCTTTTTTATGATAAACAAGCAAACTTATGAGTTGGCTCTAATTCATAGAAGTAATTGTCCGGGCTAAATTTTGATTGATTGATCTAATTCATAGAAGGGATAATGCCTATGTTTTTAGAACGGTCTTTATAAGTCTTAAAATATGAATTTTAAAAGTTTAAATTATATGTTGAATTAATTAATATATGAATTTATAAAAAATCTGATGTATTTATTTTTTTTCAATATATTTGCATCAAAATTTGATGATTTTTTCAAAGTTTTTTATTTAAAAAATTAAGATAATAATAATTTTTTTGTTCCTTTTTAATTATGGAAGTTTTAGGGTTGAGATAGATCAAACGATAATAATGGAAGATTGTCCTCACATTGATTATTCTAAGTGAGACATAAAGAAGACTAGAAGAGTCTCGTTCCTTTTTAATTATTTTCTTAAAGCCATGTCCCTTCAACATTGACGTCAAGCTTAGTAAAATGAGGAATAAAGATAGGCATTCAATGCTATGAGTTTGTTTGGGATAGCTTTCGTACTGCATTATATTTCTAACATCAATAGTGATTTTATTTTGTTATTATTTTCTTATTTTTCATAAATTTCTATACTGAAAAGTTCATTTTTGAAATCAGAGCAGTCAAGATTATTTTTCCACACCAACTTCACAACCAATTTTATAACACGATGCAGTCCCCTCAAAAATATCTAAATTTTCATTCAAGCTGGGTTAGCTCGTTATGCAAAAATTGATTTTTAGCGAACTCTACATCTTATATATATTGTGGTAACTCCTAATTATTATTTTCAATAAAAAATAATAGTGAATGGGCTCAAAATAACTCTTAATAATTCAAAACATGAAAGTTATTAATATATTTGATTTTTTTCTACAAATTATTAATAATGAACTATAAAATAATAGAAATAAATGAAAGCTCTAAAAAAACCACATAATGCTTTAGTTATATGTAGATAATAGTCAATATATGTAAATATAAATATCAGCTACACCGAGTCAATATATTTTAAATAAAACTTGAAGCCCGAAATAGTTAAAAGCTAACTACAATACTTGGCCAAGACGATCAAATCACCTATCAAAAACAATCAGCAACAGGTTGCATGACTAGTCATAATCGACCAAATAAATATGCACATCAAGGGACTCAGTACTCAAGAATCCCTCATCTCATTAAAGATTGAACATCCAAGGCCACTAGCAATCATCTAAACCATCAAGTCACCACTAACACCCCTTAATCATGTACATGAAGTCATGATCCCTTAGACTCAAACAATCCTCTCCCTTGCCCTTTACGCCCATACGTTGAAGGTTAGCATCAAAGGACTTGCTCATGCGGACTTGTCTCGCCATGACTTATCTTGAAGACTCGTCCTAAACCCAAGAGCCACGCAAACACCTATCAATTCATGTCATGTATTCTATATAATCTATAATGTATCATAATCAATATTATACTTTTGGTTTTTCCATTGTGTGTAGTCTTCTTTATAGCCCTCCAAATCTTATAAATAAAAGGATGAAGAGATATATTTTGAATCTTGTGGATACTTCATAAGTTTTTTTTTTTTTATTCTTTTTCATATTTTCGAGCTTACTTTACAGTCTAATTTCTCTTTCTTATTCTTCCTTCTCACTCGAATCTCCTTAATAATATCTTTGACTTTGGCCTTGCAGATTGCTTGCTACTAAGATTGAATGTCATCCTTAAACAAATTTGAATCCAGCACTCTAAAATTCTTAATTAATGCAATAATTTCATTATCTTAATCCACAAAATTAGTAAAAATTAAACTATTATGTTTTAAAATATAATTTCTATCTCCAAGCAATAACAAGTAATCCTAGCAATTATCTTGAACAACTCAGAATCGAACCCTAGTAGATCAAAAGAGCTATCCTATTAGTTTAAACCTCATTTTCATAAACTCTCAAGTTGTAGTTGTGCCTCCTTTGTTGTTTTATAGAATTTTTTTCCTCTTTCTTTTTACCTGCTCCCTTTTGACTGTAATTTGCTTTAGCTCCTGTTATTTATTTTGGTGGACCTCTTTGTCTTTCAAACTACCATCATAGTTTCTTCTTCTCTATGCTTTGCTTGGTTAAATGCAATTTTCATAACTTCCCAAAAAATTGCCAAAAAAAAAAAAAAATGTAATAAATATGTGATGCATAAAGTCAAGAAAAACAGGGAGAAATTTATTATTCAAAGGCTAGTTATAACCATACATAAGCTAATCATATAGAAAATGAAAGCACATCATCTTCCTCAACATATATATCTATCTATATATATATATGCTAAAAATATTTGCAACATAAAGACATATATGTTATGTTCAAGCAGTCACAGACGTCTCAATTGCAACTTTCCCAGGATAAAGAAGATCTCCAGATTTCTCCTCCTCTTTCCAAAGCTCAGGCAAAGCTGCCCTTATGTTGTGTATGCTCACCAGAGCATGATCTGCACCCTTCACTCTCTGCGAACTCCCAACCTGAATATAACATAATTTGATAAATATAAGCTTCTTTCATATCATAAAGATATTTCATCTTTCCATATAGTCTCTTACCAGGACTGTGTGCAGACCAATTCTCTTCCCTGCTTGAATGTTTCTGATGCTGTCTTCAAAGAAAATCTGAAGAACAAACCTTGATGTTACTAGTTTTGAAGTTTCTTTATAAGAATATAAATATTCAAGCAGGATGTATATGTACTTACAGTTCTCTGTGGATTAATTTTCGCAATAGAAAGAGCTCGAATCATGGCGGATTCAGATGGTTTGCATAGAACAGGAGTCTTTGGCAGTTCAGTATTTGGGCGTGATTGTGAGAAATGATCGACGATATTGAAAATATTAGATCTGTTGATTTCTGTTAGGTCTTCCGATGAATTTTCTTCATTTGTGTTGAGAGTTTCAAAACAGATAATTCCCTCAAAACAGTCTTCCAAACCAAGTTTTCTTAGAACTTTCACAGTATGAATCTTATCAGCATTTGTGAATATCTGTCACAACAAGGAATGAAATTGTTATAAGAAGCAATTTAAAGGAATTTTTTATATAGATTAACCAAAAAATTAACCAACAAAAATACTTACGACTTTGCGAATTGGGATGCTTAGCAGAATCTGTCTAAGAACAGGATCAGGCTTCAGGTTCTCATAAGGTAATCTTCCATGAACAAAGCTGTTTACGATCAAAACGTGAGTATATTCTGGAAGCTCGTTAAAAAGAGGAATTTAAGAAAATGAGAGGAGTTATTACAAACCTATGGTAGTCATCATAGTTTATTCTGTAGCCAATCGCCTGTAGTTAAATTCAAATACAGTAGAAATTTGTTAAAATAAAGGTAAACAATTATAGTAAATTTGAAATAATTATCAAAAAACAGAAGATAGCATGGACTTGCCCTAAGACCAGCCATGGTGGTGCCATAGTTCTTGTAGAGAAGATCGCACATATCAGAGATTTTGCTCTCCTCAATTCCAAGCTTCTCCACCATGTAATCTGAAGCACGAAAACATGGAAATATTTCAGATTTCTGTTCAGTGACATAAACACAAACAGTTTTAAACAAATGTAAAATAAAATACCTCCGATGTTTTTCCTGCATTGAGCTGCTAGTCCAGAGTTTAAGGGATACAGAGTATCATCCAGATCTAATTTGGTCAAAGTTTCAGGAAAAAGTCAACTTTACCATTTTATCAAAGCCGTGAAGAACAGCATTTCAGAGTAGTAGAGTAGTTACCAAATAGAAGACAGTCATATTTAGCCTGACGATATCGATCTTCATAGTCCATTTTAATCAGTATCAGACTTCCTAAGCAACAAAAAAAAAAAAACCAGCTTTCTCAGCTAGAAGCGCTGAACATTATTTCAGCAAAATAAGCAAATTTTGTTCGTTTTTATAGATCATAATACTCCATATTAATTCTTGCCAAAAGTGCAAGCTTTTTAAGCTTTAGATGAATATAATACCAAGGTTCAAAGATGGCTCCTTTATCTCAAAACAAAAAGAGAAATCTCAAAATCTAACCGAAGAAGATGGCAAAATCGGTAAATTTAGGAGGAAAAATAGGATTTTTAATCTAGAGAAGAACCTACCAATAGGAATAAAAGATTTTATAGAAACAATGCAGACGTTATCAGCAGAGGAATCACGTGAGAAGAAAAGGACTAAGCGATAGCTTTTTGTCTTTTTCCTTCTATAGAGAAGGGGAGAGGAAGAACGAAGGGGGAAGAACTATGGAGGAGCTCGGGGGTTTAAATAGGCGAAGCGTTTCCTGCTCGAAGCTCATTAATTGAATTTAAAAAAAAAAAAAAACCTCCCGCTTTTTAATAAAAAATAATAAAAAATTGTTTAGTTGATTAAATATTTAATTTAAATTGAAAAAAAAATAGGGAAAGTGGGTAAGCGAGACGCTGAAGTGTGAACTCTGAATGAATTATTTACTTAACCATAAGCCACACCTATTGAAGAGTCATTTTAAATATTTATGATTTTAATTTTTTACAATTTATGTGAAGGTGGCCATCATATTTGTTAAACCCATAAATTCATTAAAAATTATGTTTATTATAACCTAATATCTTGTCATTTCTCCCAATAATTAAGCTATAAAATATTAAATGATAATAATCAGTTTACTTTGCGGAAGATAATCGCAAAATGTTGTACATAATTTTTTTTATAAAGCCATCTCCATCATCGTTTATAGTATAGTTTTTTGGGTCATCCTCCTTCACATAGACTCTTAAACTATATTTATATTTATAACAGCCGAAACTCTTAACTATCAAGGTATTATTCGCTTTGAGGTAACAGTTTCACGGCTTTGTTCTGTTGGTGTAACTTCCTAGAAGGTCACCCATTCTAAAATTGCTCCCGCACGAGCATGTTTAGCTTTGTAGTTTCTTAATAAAATTTCAGACATTATACCAAAAGGAGTCTAAATGCCAACACACATAATATTCGAGTTATAGCCTTTGATCATTTATTTTACTCCTTTGAGATATAAATAAAAATGATCATTTATATTTCAATTTTTTTTTAGAAAAATATTGATCATACATTATTATTTTTTTAAATAATCTTTAAAATATTTACTTGATATATATGTATAGGAGATTTAGGTTTTATTTGGGGGGTTTTTTTTATTGTTTCTCAAAACAGTTTTCTAGTATAAAAATAAAAATTTTTATACTAGAAAGCTGCTTTAAGAATCATTAAAAAAGTCGTCCGAAACAATGACGTAATAGTTTAATAAAAAGGGAAAAAAATTGAAACCATTAGAGAATGATTCATACAAAAGCAGCAGAGAAACATTTACATTAAATAAATGAATAACTCATCTCTTTCACTGAGTGCATGATTAAACTTATAATTAAGCTCTGCTAATTAATACATCACAATCACTCATAATAATAAACAATTTCGTTATTGATCATCAATTAAACCTTTTTATTTTAGGCATCCACTTATAAAAGCTTAATAACCTTTTCAAAAACAGCTGTCTCTCAATAAATAAACTAAAAAGCTCCACTCTCCGACAGCAATTTTATAAAAAATTCGCAGCGGCACGCATAAAGAACCCGTAATTAACATTTATTAAGTACAATTCTACTTTGCTTAGATGTAATTATCATTATAGTTTGTAGGAATTTTTATTTGGTTCGGTGAACGTATGTAGAGCTATGTTCGGCCGGCACTAAGATCGCAGGCACAAAACGAGAAATACCGTGCAAATACCGAGCAATACCAACAATAACGAGAAATACCATTATGTGAAGATAAAATACCGAGCAATACCGAGCAATACCGAGTAATCCCAAAAAATACCGAGTTTTTTCTAGAAAAAAACTCGGTATTTTTGTGATTGTTCGGTATTGCTTGGTATTACTCGGTATTGGTCTTCACAGAACGGTATTCCTCGTTATTATCAAACAATACCTAGCATTATTGACCAAATACCGAGCAAAAACCGAGTAACAATCCTCTGACCGAACATAGAGCTACGTCCGATCAGAGGACGTAATAAAAGTGCAGTTTGTAGGGCCATTATATAGTTCAATTCCTATCGATTTTTATGCGTGCATCATTTCAGAGAACATTTGGATTCATTTTTTATAACGCAATAAATGACATAAATATTTGGAATTAAATAAATACTTTTGTAATTTTTTTAGGCTAATTGTGCTTTCATTTGAGACGGCTTTTTAACTGTTTCTTTAAGCAACTTTTTAGTATAAAAATTAATTTTTTTATTAAATAGCTACCTTAAGAAGTAGTAATAAAGTCTTCCCAAACAAAGTCTGAATATAACAAAATTAATTTGAGCATGTCCAGATACGATTTGAATTTGATAAATGTATGCATTTTTTTTTTCACTTATGTTTTGATATTTAAAATAATTAAATATATTTTTAAAAGCATAGAATAAAAAATGTAAATTATTTTTTATTAAAAAAAATAATTTTAATTATGTTGACCTTACTAATTACAATAAACACTCAATTTGGCGTGTGAATACATTTTGAACAATCCTCAATTTGAAAGCTTGATTAATTAATTGAGATTAAGTTGGAGATTATCTAAATTTATAAGGTGAAAATGGCTTATGAATCAATGTAAAAATAAATTAAATTTTTAACTTTAATTTTTAGTATATTTTTATTTTATATTATTAAAAATAAGAGGACTCACAAAGAGATAACTTAGCCCAAATATAATCCATTAGCTTATACAGCTCGGATAGGCCATTTATTGAAGGAATTTAAAGTTTTTTTACTTTTTAATCTAATTTCAGATTATAATATGTAAATAATTCCTATTTTATTCATATTAAAAGAAAAAATCAATAAAAAATGGGCTTAATATTCTGCCTTTGTTTTTTTCCTAATTGTCTCCTTTGGCTCGGTTTAGCGAAAAATTATACTGTACAGAGTCCAAACGTCGTCCAGAGACCAACAAAAATGTGTCATGTGACTCAAAAAGTGTACTAATACCGAGCGCTGTGTTGACGCTCGGTACCAAGCGGTACTGGACGGTTCTCCTGTCCGATGTCCGCTCAGAATAATCTCTCTGGTTTAGCGGCAAGTTTTACAGGATTTATTATTATATACGGAGTTCGGACAGTGTCCAGAGACCAATAAAAGTACGTCACATTACACCAAAAATATTTGGCACTGGATACCGAGCTCGGTACCTCTGCTCCGTACTGCTCGGTACCGAGCACATAAACGGACAGGAGAACCGTCCGGTGTCCACATAGACTCGCCAGCTGTGGCACGTGCAGACTTGAAGAGGCACGTACGTGTCCCAAAGCATGTGATCTTCGAACCGTACGACGCTCGGACAAAATGACAAAAGAAGGCTTATGGTTTGGGAATAGAGGTAAATTATAAGGGGAATTATTGAAGGCCTCGATATTTAGAAACTGCACACGTGGCATACAATGAGTGATGGGAGAATCAGATAGTGGGTTTTAGCTGGCAAAGTGGACGCGTGGCCGAATGTAAGAGAGCGAGACAAATTTTCATGGCATATTTACGTATACACTCCATTGAATACACTAAATTATCTATCCTTTTGTTCTGGAAATTAAAAAATTACAGTAACGGTGGCGCCACCATGTTTAACTGAAGCCTGAGCTCCACAGCAGATTCGACACGTGTATATTGCATGGAGAGAGAGAGAGACGCTAAGCGTTGATTGTGGTCCTTAATAATTTTTGACAATATTTTAATTTTTAATTTTTTGAGGATGTCAGTGCGTTGAAAGTCGGAAAGGATTGTATTAAACTGTTAATAAATAAAAGGAATCATTTGGCTCATAGAATGCACCAAATCATTTTTGACATATTATATTTTTTTTAAAATGTGTTAATTTGTTTGGGTTGTTTACTCTATTTTAAATTTTAAAATTTGCAAGCTCCTTTATGGGAATTTTTTTTAGGAACAAGTATGCAAAATAATAGAGTTCATAAGATTGTCAATTGTTGGACATTCGATTGATTAAATTTAGGCTATGTTTGGGGCTACTTTCTTACTATTTCTTAAAATAGCTCTATAGTATAAACATTGAAATTTATGTACTAAAAAGCTGTTTTAAGAAGCTGTAAGAAAGTCCTCCCAAACAAAGCCTTAATTGACCTCAATTAAATTTTGAGTCCATATCACTCACGGTAAATAACTGTTATATGTAAGACGATAAATGCAACATCTTCATTAGGAGCATAATATGTGTTACTTGTATGAGAATCTAAGATTTTAGTTATAAGTTTAGTAGTGCTTATAATATCTATTACTATGTGCTTATAGATATATTTTTTTATGTTCATAATAAAATAACCAATCACATAGATGGATTAATCTTGGTTAATTGTTACACAAACTCATGTATGTTGAATCTATTTTCAGTAATAAAAGATCTATTTTTTCATACACATTACTTCTATTGAATATGATAAATTGTATTCATGCAAACCGTATTTTGTTATAAAATAGAAATAGCCATGTTGTATTTATAATGCTTATTAAAAATTTGCTTATGAGAAACATACGAACTATATAAATGTATGTAGGTCGGTATATTTTTTTTTTAATACGAGCTAATTGGTCTTGATGGACTCACAAAGTCATGACCTCATTGAAAATCATTAGATTTTCTTGAGTTGGTGTTTACCTTCTCAATTTAGGTGTCATGATAAAAATTGATTACATATGTATGCAAAAATAATTGAAAATGATGAGTGACGGATGAGTACATTCTAAGACGTAAGATGAAACCTAGTAAGATTGGATATAAATGTGTTCAAATATAATTGCATTTATTATAATCATCATAATTATAAACTTCGTCATTTTAAAAACTATCTTTAGACATGTAGTATGTTTCATTTATGTATTAAAATCTCATCATAATCTTTTTCTCTTTTGGACTTTTTTGGCTTTTGGTTTTATGTCCCTTTTATCATGGAATAAAATTTGTTCTTTTTTGTTTTTTAAGGTGAAGCTTCCATGCAGCCACAAATTTAAGATATATTATCTTATTGTGTATAAAATAACTAAGTTTTGATTACAAATCTATTGATAGTAATGCAAATTATGAAAAATTTAGCCTCTAATTTAGGATATATATTTTTTTTTAATTTGTCAATAATTATGACATCTGTTGTCAACACCATTATGCCAATGTCAGTTGTCATCAATAAAATCTATACCCATCATTAACACTAATATAGAAGCTTATCGTTGTCAATAAATTAACCTTTACCACCATCAAAAACCTTAATGCCCATTATCGTCACTACCAAGCCAATAATTGCCTTTTAATCTTCCCGACTATAAGGAGAATGATTGAGCATATCATTAATGATCGCTTGATGACTATTGTGATGTGTTGAGGTACTTTTTACTTCCACCATGAAAGTCAAATTCTCAATATGTCACCTACTATATTATCTTAATATCTTCACCAATTATGAGGAAGCACATTTATCGTAATAGACGACTCACAACTTCTCTTCCTTTCTAAAAATTTCAAGTAAACAAAATTCTTCTTCGATAAACATTAGTGGAAAAATCCATTCCTTAATCTTAAGAAAATTATACGACGTTTTCTTGCAATCACATGTATTAGAGAAGCTTCGTCCTGTAATAAATTGTGAATAAGTTATTCCATTCCATCTAACTTAAAATTCTAACTGAGCCTATGAGTTGGAGAAATTATTCTGTGTGGTCACCGGACAGTTCAAAGGTCAATCAGAATGCACCACATCACTCGGTATACAACGATACACAGCACCAGTACACAACAATAAATGACATGACACTTCTTGATTTGTCTCGGTACGCAAGAAAAAAAATGACATGGTGCTTCTTAATTCATTTTTGAATGTCGTCCAGTAACTGCACAGAATAATTTTTCGTAGAAGTTGTGTGCATGTAAAATTTATATATAATATTAAAATGATAGTGTTTTTCCTCTATTATTAATCTCTAGATATATTGACACGCAACAACATTTATATAAAGTTTAATAGAGTCTCTCTTAGTATGCCCTCTTAGTATGCCTCTCTTAGTCAGCAAGTTCCTTTCAATAGAGCCTCTCTTAGTATGCCCTAGCCACCTCTTTTTCGTCTCCGGTTCTTCTCCGGCGCCGAGCTTCCGATGGCTAATAAACGGTTAGATCCCGGTTTTTTGGTGGGTAAGCATTCGAAATCTTTCAAAGATGCTTTGTCTGGTGTTGAAGCTTCAAATAGTTTTCCGGATTTTCGTTTTTCTACGATCCGAGGGTTGCCGGCTTTGTGGTTTTCTGATGAAGAATTTATGCATCTAGCCAAACCTTTTGAATTTGCTTTGGTGGGGAAATTTCCTATTAAGCGTCCGGATTTAAACTCTATCCGAAAATTTTTCTTTAACCTAAAATTGTCTGGTGATTTCTCTGTCACTGTGCTGGATCAATCAAACGTTCTGATTAAGCTCTCGAATGATCTTGATTATGGAAGGATTTTCGCTCATCGCTCTTATTTTGTGTTTGGTTGTTTCATGAAAATCATCAAATGGTCTCCTCTTCTGGATTTGTCGGAGGAATCTCCTATCGTTCCTGTCTGGGTCTCTTTTCCTGGTCTGCGCCCGCATCTTTTCTCCCCCCAAATCATGTTTGGTTTTTTGTTTTTTTAAGGTGAAGCTTCCATGCAGCCACAAATTTAAGATATATTATCTTATTGTGTATAAAATAACTAAGTTTTGATTACAAATCTATTGATAGTAATGAAAATTATGAAAAATTTAGCCTCTAATTTAGGATATATTTTTTTTTAATTTGTCAATAATTATGACATCTGTTGTCAACACCATTATGCCAATGTCAGTTGTCATCAATAAAATCTATACCCATCATTAACACTAATATAGAAGCTTATCGTTGTCAATAAATTAACCTTTACCACCATCAAAAACCTTAATGCCCATTATCGTCACTACCAAGCCAATAATTGCCTTTTAATCTTCCCGTCTATAAGGAGAATGATTGAGCATATCATTAATGATCGCTTGATGACTATTGTGATGTGTTGAGGTACTTTTTACTTCCACCATGAAAGTCAAATTCTACATATGACACCTACTATATCATCTTAATATCTTCACCAATTATGAGGAAGCACATTTATCGTAATAGATTACTCATGACTTCTCTTCCTTTCTAAAATTTTCATGTAAACAAAATTCATCTTCGATAAATATTAGTGAAACATCCATTCGTTAATCTTATGAAAATTATACGACGTTATGAGTAATTTTAAAATTTAACCCTTAAATTTTTCTTGCAATCACATATATTAGAGAAACTTCGCCCTGTAATAAATTTTGAATAAGTTATTCCATTCGATCTAACTTGAAATTCTAACTGAGCCTATGAGTTGGAGAGATTATTCTGTGTGGTCACTAGACGGTTCAAAGGTCAATCAGAATGCACCACATCACTCAGTATACAACGATACACAGCATCAGTACACAACAAAAAAATGACATGACACTTCTTGATTCATCTCGGTACGCAAAAAAAAAAATGACATGGTGCTTCTTAATTCATCTTTGGATGTCGTCCAGTGACCGCACAGAATAATTTTTCCTATAAATTGTGTGCATGTAAAATTTATATATAATATTAAAATGATAGTGTTTTTCCTCTATTATTATTCTCTAGATATATTGACACGCAACAACATTTATATAAAGTTTAAAGTCAAACAAAGCTATACGCATCACCGCTACTTCTCAGTGTACAAATTTTCGACGGGGGAACTGTTGCTAAGTCACACAAGTAAAGCTAGAATTGATTGATTGAATAGCCGTTTCAATAATAAAATTGTCGAGATCTTCTAAACCATCCTTATCACAAATCCATCAATACTTTTAATTGGTATTTTTAAAGACTAATTCTACAATTGTATTGACAATCTAATCTAATTAACCTAATCATTGCTAGAGTCAATGATAAGCATAGATTTCTGTTTAATTTTATCTTATCTTCTAGTAGTTCTGAGTGGAATCTAATTATGTCAATTAATAAGATTGTATTATTATCACAGACTTTAATATCATTAGTTGAGTTCATCAGTGGATTGTAGATAAGGGGCAACGCTCTCCCTATTTGAGGTTTGGGGGTTGCGGCACTGTATACTCTCAAGTTGTGGTGATATAGTCTATGAGCGCACAGAAAGAGTAGAGTGTTGTGAAGTTGTAGGATATAGTGACACGACACTGCATGGTGGTAGACTCAAAAATAGAGAATGGAGTGTTGAACATTTCAGACCTCAACACCCTACGTGATGCTGCGAGTTGAGCTGAATAAATTTCTTTATTTTTTTTTCATATTTCACTTGAAGGGTTGCATCCTTCGGTGTATTGAAAAGCACCTATTTGTTTGTTTTGAGTATAGAACGAAGAGACAAGTGAAGAGAGTCGAAAAGAGAGTGCGAGAAGATAGATTTGTTTAATTTTTCTCAATTTTATAGTGAATTTCTTGCTATGATGTGACTTCGTGATTTTTTTTTTCTAATTTTGAATTTTTCCACGTTAAATCCGGTGTTCATTTTCATTGCTTCTTCCTTTTTGTTTGTCTCGTTGCGTGATTTACTACCCAACATCTTGTTCACTGAATTAGATGTAAATATATCAGAAGATTATTGATTTATTATATAGATTTTTTTTTAATGTTGCTGTTGGAGTTTATTTAAGGAAAAATGCTCAAATTATATTTAATAATATGTATAATTATAAATCTAAGATCTATTTTTAAAAACAAATTGTCAAATTCATGTATTGGTATATGGTACTAAATTGCCATGTTGGGTTTGATAAATACTAAAAATTACGAATTAAAAATTTTATTAAGAATTTTAATAACAGATTGAGAATTTAATGAATGAAGATTGTAATATGACAATTTTATAAGAAAATTAGATCTAATGATTACACAAAAAATTGCTTCCTGTCATTCTCTACATTATTCACAAGTTTCAACTTACTTTAATAGTAGAATTAAGGTTTTATTTGGGACGGCTTTTTTATCATTTCTTAAAATAGTTTTTATACAAAATTTTTTATTTTTTAATAAAAATCTATTTTAATAATCAATAAAATAGTGATCACAAATAAAACCTAAAACTCGTGAACTTAAAATATGCAAATTCTTAATTTCAGCCAATAATTTATAAGATGGAACTCAGTGGTGGGACTCAAGAATATAATAAAAGATAGGGTAATATTATGTAAAATATTTTTTTTAATAAATATATATTTATAGTTGATCTTCACCAATTCATGAAGCATCTAGGTTGATGCCCACTTAGATGTAAATAAGGGTGTAAGTGAGTCAAGTCGACTCGTGAGCTAGTTAGAAGCTCGGCTCGATAAATAACTCGTGAGCTGAGCTGGATGAACTAACGAGCCAACTTTGAGCTAGCCCCGACTCGACTCGTAAGCTCGTGAGCCCGGTGGTTTAAAAAATATTAATATAAAATATACTTAAAATATATTTTCATGATTTTAAATAAAAAGTTGTTGAAAATATTTAAGAATTATATCACAATTTCTTATATTAAATAATTATTTATTAATTTTCTTAAATTTCTCATTCTTTTTAGGGTTTTATTATGTTAATTTCTTAAATCATAATCATTTTCTCTCTTTCATAATAAAAAAGCCAGCTTGTGAGCCGGCTCGAACTCGTAGAATATAGCTCGTGCTCGGGCTCGAGCTCAAACTCGGTTAATTAATCAAGGCCAAGCTCAAGCCAGGGGTGACTACTTATTTTTTTTCTTCTCCGATCGGCGAAATTACGGTGTAGCAAAAGGTATTATGAAAAAGTCGTATAAACAAATAGTAAAATAGTAATTTTTCACCATTTGAAATCGGAAACGGAGAACTTACAGCGAACCAAACGAGGTCATTTGGAAAAGCTCGAGTTACAGCAACCTCAAACATGAATTGCCTACCCATTGTTAAAGCAGCAGCTCTTAGCATTAAAGAGGTCATTTGGAAAAGCTGCTGTATTATATGTAGCCCATATCCTCTTGCAGCCTCCAACTCTGCATCTCTACTAGGGGTGTCAATTTTTGACACGACCCGAAACACGATCCGAACCCAACCCAGAAAAATCCGGATTATGGTCAACTCGGACCCGAAACGGGTTGGGTTCGGGTTTAACAAATCAATCCGTTTTAAAAAACGGGTCGAGTTCGGATTAACCCAGCAACCCGAAATTGACACAAAAACTTGTATTTGACCCAAAAACTCGTTTTTAACCCGATTTTTTAACTCAAAACTAGCAATTTTGGTCAACCCGGGTCATTCATGTCGGGTTGGGTTGACCCGGACCCGAATCAGGTCGGGTTCGAGAACATGACCCGTTTTTAAAAATGGGTTGGTTCAGGTTGGCCCGAATAGTACCGTGTCAGTTCCGAATTCGACCCGAATTTGACCTGTTGACCCGAATTGACACCCCTAATCTCCACTATCACGGTTAATATATGCATAACTGTTCCGTTATAACTTTGAAGTGATGGGTCTGTTATAATTAACTATCTTTATTTAATTTTTATTTATTTAAATAAATGATATATATTACTAACATGCCATAACAATGATCTCATAAAAATTTCCCGCTATTTGTCACTAAAATCAAGAAAATAAGTATCAATAGAAAGGGATATACTCATATTATTTAGATTAATTTAACTATATATTACGTTTAAACTCATAAGAATCAAATATAGAATAATAAAAAATAAGGAAATTTATAATTAATAGTGAAGTTGCTTATAGTTATTATACGCACATTGGTGCAAATAAAATAATTAATGAAATGAGGGCCATTCCAATGTCACTTCAAATCTTGAGATCCACAAAGGGATGCAATTAAAATAAGATTAACGTGGAAGCACATACCACAAACTTGTCAATCATGCAAACTATATTTCACATGTTATTTTTATCATTATGGAATAATAATTCATTTCAACCAATTGATTTAAGTTGAGTGCTTATTATTTAAAACAATAAAATTATCTATCATATAGGCGTCAAGATCGGATTGCGGGTTGGATACTGGTCGAATCTGATTCTGATCTAATGCTATTTGATACGACCCGAATCAGACAAGTTTTTTACAATTGAGTCATAAAATTCAACGTGGACCCGACCCGTCGGGGTTTCGGGTTGACCCAACTTAACACGGGTTATGACCGAACAAGCACACAAATGGGAGGAACTCCATTGACAGGTGACTTTTCTCGTCGAAGCCGTAGGACGCTAGGATCGAAAGGAACGTCATCGAACCCGGATAAGAGGAAGGAAGAAAGGAAAGTCGGTGCCGGCAGCGAGAGAGGCGAGGCCGCTGGACGGCGTGGTAGCGGGATGGCGGGAGAGGTCGACAACAACGTCGGAGAGGCCGTCAGGCTAGGTTGACTCGAGGGTGGGGTCGTGCAAGAAGGAATAGGGATTTCGTGTACAGTGGAGTTAAGGACTTGGTCATTTTTAGGTTTCAAGGTCAACTCAGACCCAACCTATTTTGTTCAAATAGGAAAAATCGTGAAACCCGAACTCAACCCGTTTGTGAAACGGGTTGACCGCAACCCGAAATTTTTGAATCGGACTCACGTCAGATTTTTTAGTCGTGACAAATATTGGCACCCCTACTCAGTCATCAAAAACAAATTGGATTCTCTTCGGATAAGAACGACATCGATCTTCATTTCATTGATTTGGAATTCATACATATGAGATAAAAGTTCTTTAATATTAAAAAAAAAAAAAAAAAACACTCCCACATGAAAGTCCTAAACCCCATAATTGCACTCGCTGGCATCAATCGGAGAGTAGGGGTAGGTGCTCAATGGTTATGGATGCTTGAGGGATAGAGCACAAGACTATATAGTCGGATCAGCTAGGAAGAAGCTAACATATGGCTTCATTTAATTTGTTAAAAAACGAATCACTATAAAAGAAATGTAATGCATTTCAAAATTTTGGGAATTATTTAGAAATATAAATGTAGGTAATGGTTTAT
Organism: Dendrobium catenatum; assembly: GCF_001605985.2. Classification (NCBI taxonomy): domain Eukaryota; kingdom Viridiplantae; phylum Streptophyta; class Magnoliopsida; order Asparagales; family Orchidaceae; genus Dendrobium; species Dendrobium catenatum. The sequence goes on along the minus strand of NW_021319857.1, from coordinate 514,426 downwards.
TTTTATTTCACTTGAAGTAAAATAAATACAACGTATAATCGAATAATAATAATAATAATAATAATTGATGTCGGGCAATGGAGGAAGCCGATGATGATTTAGGGTGGGCAAATATGGAGGATGGTGGTAGCAATGGCGGTGGCAATCGGCGGTCGACAGTGGGTGGTAGGGGAAGCGATGGCTAGTGGTGATCAATAGTAGGAAAAAAGGGAGGAGGGTGGAGGCGATGGTAGTGGCAGTTGTCAATGGGTGTTGAGGATGGAAGTAAAACACCATAACGAAGCAAATAAGAAAAATAGAAATGCGACACAAATTAAAGGGCACTGACATTAGAATTTAATGTGGAAAATTTTGAAATCGAAAAGAAAAAAAAGTGAGCCACACCAAAACAAAAAATTCACTATGAAAATGGGGAGAAATAGGTACAAATCGCTCTTCTCTCTCGCTCTCTCATTGCTTCTCTTCTCTCTCACACCATTCTCACACTCAAAACATAAGAATGTATGGTAAATAACACAAAGAGACGCCGCCTTTAAGAAAAAGAGAAATAAAACTATTTAGTCTGCCTCGCTGTAGTGATGCACTCAAACCTCTAATCATGATCAATTTAGCGATGTTGCGGCGCTCAAACCCGCATCATTGTGGCACTACACAGCACTAAGACATCAAATCTAGAGCGTTGCGGTGCTCTGCCCTCAGTCGTTTCTTCCAGCAAACTTTGCAGCACCTGTGCGCTCACATCGATGGGGAGCTCCGGTACACATCACCAGGCTTTGCACCGAACCCAAGCAATGGGAGGACCGCAGTTCCCACACCCCCCCAACAAAACACGAGAAATTGACTTGAAATTCAAAGCAATAATACAATCTGTTTGATCGACACAATCATATTCCATATAGACTAATAAGTGGGTGTGGTGATGGATGTTGGCGAGGGAGACGACTGTCGCAGCAATGAAAGACAATTTACATTGTATTTAGAACTCGAAAAAATCTAACTATTTTCAAGTACAACAAAATTGAATTAGTTAGTGAAGTGAAAATACTTCAACTTTTACTTCAAACTAAACACCAACATTTTTAAAACTCCTATATTCCAAAATTTTAAAAATTATTTTACTTCAAATCATATCGCCCCTTAAAACTTATAAGAATTGAGTTGCTTATAGATATGCATTGCGTCAAGCAATATTGATGAAATGGGGGACCATTCCCACCTCAAAGAACTACAAATCTTGAGATCCACAAATAGGTTTTCATTCATGAGATTAACGTGCAAACACCTATCACAAAGTTGTAGCAGTACTCGTCCATATTATATTCATGTATTTCACATGTGCTTTTAATCAACTCAAGTAGATGGGCTAATGGTCCAACCTATAGAGCATCACTAACTAAATGGGCCAGGCTTATTACAACGACAAGTTCGGTTGTAGAAAACCAGCGAGGCATGGCCTTTGGCAAGCCCACCATAACCATTTCACACCGATTCTTAGATCCTTACAAAAGCGCTAATATGTTATTTACTTCTTTGTTAATTATTTAAAATAAATACAAATAGAGGTTTTTTTTAATATATAGCCATATGCATAATTTTGGTTTTGTAATAATCTCTCTACTGAAGGTAACTATTGATGAAGTTGGAATTAAAATAAAAATGATGATGATGATGATGATGATGATTCATGATCAAATAATAATACTTCATGCATATGAATGATTTTTTTAAAAAATGACTTTCAACATTTTAAATTTAGCTTGAGATTGTAAAAACAATTATCCAATAGATACATTACAATATATTTTATTTTGTAGAGAATTTCCTCAATGTGATTTTTATCCATCTTCGTATTATTTTTGATATATCATCAAAAAATAATGTTGATCGGGTACAAATCTCGATGGAAAATCAAGTTGGAAGCTTTAAAAATTAAATCAGAGATTATATGAACTCTGATTTTAGCAAACTTTCTACTTACTGTCAAACATAACGTCTCGAAAATATAAACCCATCGACATCAAATTCCACTCAATCTAGGCCCAATTGGGTCCAAATCGAATACCCGAAGCACATTTGGAAGGTTCAAACCATAATTTGGATTTCCAAACGTGATATGAATATATTCGAATCGAGTGGCTCGACGAGATGGATCCAACGATCCCAAGATCGACAAATTCTGATATCATTAAAACATTTAAATGTCTAATACATAGTCAATGATCAGGGGAATCAATATCGGTCATCCATTCAAACCACTCCCAATTCACCCTTGATGTTCCTCTTATTTATTGGTCATGACACTATCAGAAAACTATAAATAGACCCCTCATTTTTCATTGAAGGGGGAGGAGGAAGGGAGCCCAAGCAAGAAAAAAAGAGAAAAGAATGAAGCAAGGAAGTAAAAAAAAAAAAGGAAGAGAGTTCTCTTGCCACCAGACTTCTCCTCGACCACCGCCAAATTTCCACCCAGTAGCCGTCTAGAGCTGGAGTTCAGCCTGACCACCGACTAAAACTGGAGTTCTATCCGACATTTGACTAACGTCGAACTTCTACCAGACGCTGGACTTTGCTCGTCGTCGGATTTCTAACCGTCGTTAAACTTCCGTCCGTCGTTGGATTTATGCCTGCCACCAACTGACGCTAGACTTTAGTCCGAATTTCTTCCCGAAGCCGGACATCTGCATGTCTCTGAACTTTTGCCAATTGTTGGACTTTCGTCGGACTTCTACCTGACATCGAACTTCCTCCCTTCATCGGATTTCTACTAAATGCCAGACTTCCGCCCATCCCGAGACTTTTACCCGTCCCGGACTTCTGTCTGACGTTGGACTTCCACTAGTCGCCAGACTTCTACCTGTGGCCAAACTTTCGTAGGACTTCTACCTGATGTCGGACTTCCACCCGTCGCTGGATTACTACCTGACGCCGGACTTCCTCATGTCGTCGGATTTCTATCAGACTTCCGCCCGACATGGTCCTTCGGACCTTCGTTGCACGCCGACTACGATCCTTCCAACCTTTGTCGCCTGTCGATTATAATCCTTCTAACCTCCTTCGCCCACCGACTACTATCCTTGTAACCTCTATCGCCAGACAATGAACCTTCCAACATCCGTCACCCACCGACTACGCTCCTTCTAACCTTATCGCCATACAATGGTCATTCCGACCTCCGTTGCCAGACAATGTTCTTTCCGACCTCCATTGCCCACCGATTATGTTCATTTTGACCAAATGAACACATCAACAGTGATTCTTCCTATTTACACCATGTAACACACTCTATATGATGTGTATTTATTACATCAAGCCAAGGTCTAGACCATGGCTTGATCTTCCCTCCAATGAATGGCCTCATTTGTAATCAACTACAAATACTAGTGAATTCATTCAAACTCGGCGAAGCCCCGTTGTTTTTCCCCTTTTTAGTATTTTTCACATAAAAATCTTGATGTCTCTTATAAATGCTGCACTCTCTCTATTTTATCTGATTGTGTGACGAGTCTTCGTACAAAGCTAAGACATTAAACTATATATTTCTCTATTGCCGAGAATATTCCATGACTCAACAATTTTCATCTCTCTCTCTCTACTAACTTGTTATTGGTAGTTGTTATTGATTCAATTTGTTTTTTTTTTTCCTTTTGGTTTTTAGTTTATTGTTTGTTCTGATTCTCTAGAGTTTGCATGGTTGAATGATTTCCTTGGTTAAAATTTTTATTTAATTTATTTTTTGTTATTTTTTCAGAAGATTAATTAATGCAAAATTAATCATAGCAAAAGTTAATTTTTGGTTAATATAATTTTAGTATTGTTTGGCAATAACATTACAAATGGGTTGTTATTGATATTATAAATTATAAATAAAATACCAATAGTATCAAATCATACTGAAAAATCTATTGGCTATATAGCTAGTAAGTTTTCTTGAGCAAATTCTATTTCTCAAATGTTAGGCTATTCATCTCATAAGAAAATGGGCAAATTATTACGTCCTGTGTCCGGACGAATCCAGACGCACACGTCACCAAAATATACCGGG